>NW_027286082.1:1135100-1230100 GCF_022747635.1 Hetaerina americana
CTCCTATACCCAAAAGCGCAATCCAATTCGGCAATTAATCCAACTTCGTGAGGATCCCATATACTTGCAGCATATTTTAAATGAGGCCTAACCAATGAAAGATAACATTCCTCTTATTCCTCTTCACCTTATTTACCTAGTACTCTTCTAATAAGTCCTAATGTTTTACTAGTTTGCCCACATAATCCCCTCATATGTTTCACCCAGGAGAGATCGTGGGTGAGGGTAACGCATAGGGATTTAACTGGGTCTACACATTCCAATTCAGTGTTCCTGATGCAGTAGAAGTTCGGGAAGGAATTTTTATTTTTCCAAAAATACATCTTTAAGGACTTCTTTAAGTTTCACTCTATTTTATAAGTGTCGCACCAGCGCTGCATAGTGCTTAGGTCATCTGATAAAGCTGCTCTGCCCTCAGGATTACGGATATCACGGTAAACTATTGCATCGTCGGCAAATAAACGTATCTTACTATTGACTCCGGAGTCAGTGTCGTTAACGTAAAGTAGGAATAAAAGAGGTCCGATGACGCTTCCCTGGGGAATACCTGAAGTAACTTCTACTGCATTTGAGCTAATTCCATCTATGACTACTCTTTGTAACCGACCATTCACATTGTCATTAATTCAACCCAGGCTAACTTTATGCCATATGCTTCTAACTTTGTGAGTAGTTTACTATGATGTCCTTTCTCGAAAGCCTTTTTAGAATATGGTAAAACCGCGTCCCTTGGAACATTGCCTTCTCCCGAACTAAGGATATCACAAATAAAAAGCGCAAGTTGTGTCTCGCAGGATCTGCCGTTCTGATTTTTCATCAGTAACTCCCGGGTATCGAGGTGTCTCACGATGTAACTAGCAACTATCCTTCCAGCTTTTCCTGTCCGCTTTTCTTGACAACGTACAGAGTCTAATGTAAAAGTAATGCGCATTTTTTGGGAAAATAGATTTATTGATCGTGCTTGTACAAATGCTTAAAATTCTTCAACATACTCTTTCTCCCAGCATCAATAATACACTTGCGTGGAGACGTGTCTGCCACGTCTAAGAAAGTACCCTGAAACCCCTCAACGGGAGTGTCTCCATTAGGAACGTTGCTGCAACATGCCGTTGGATGTTTTCCATGGTCTCCCAATACCTTCCTTTCAGCTCTCTCTCTTAGTCGGGGAAACATAAAAAAGTCGCAATGAGCCAATTCGGGACTGTAAAGGGCCAGGGGACCACCTGAGCTCAGGGCCATGAAGTTGGTAACGATGAAGGACGTGTGACTAGGGGCATTGCCATGGTGGAGCTTGACCGTGTCGTGCGCCGTGTTACAAAGTCGGAAAACTTACTTCACGAGTAGGCACGTCTTTCCACTCAGACTGCTCAGAGCAAACTGGGGACCAGCTGCGTTGAAAGGACAGACACCGCTCTACATTTCACGACCAAATTTACCTCGCTGCCATGGATAGTCGCGTCACAATAAAATCATGCGCAGTACTCTCATAATTGACCAAATATGTACGTATGCCAAACCGCACTTGGACCGCAACCGCGCTTGTACCTTTGCAACCACGAGAGGCCGGGTTGTTTTGAAATAAAAGAACCGCGCTCTTTCGCCTGAATTGAGGACCTAAGAAGGGACGGCGAAAAGATTTCGATTCCTTTACGAGAAAAACGATTTACCTGTCGAATGAGGGAGCGCATTCACCGAAAGCAGCCTCTCTCTCTCTCTCTTTCTCCTTTCTCTCTCTCTCTTTTTCTTTCTCCGTAATGTAAGCACGCACGCGGGGCGATAGCGAGGCGCGCTCTGAGATTGCCGCAATCGAGTTAACGACCCGAAGACTCTCCTCCTCTCGGTGGAGTGCGGGAGTGGGGGAGCGGGAGCGGGGGTGCGGGAGTGTAGTGGGGGTGCGTGTGCTGCTGGGGAAATGTCCGATGCAATCCCGAGGCGCCGTCGATTGGTTTTCCCCTCTCTCTTTTTTTTATTTCTGTCGCTCCTCCCGCACCCTCCTCGCACCCCTCCCTCCCTCCCGATTCGATTGACGTCCGTCTAACGTCGTCGCCTCCACCTCATCCATCCCCTCCACCCTCCACTCGCTCACCTCCCTCACACACGTACATGTGTCTCCGATCGGCGCATGCGCAGACGATCCCTCGTTCTCAAAACGACGCCTTCCCCCACGACAAATCCTCCCCCTTCTCTCCCATCCTCCTCCTTCCATACACCCTCAACCAACTACGTCGATGTCGCACTGACAATGAGCGCAAGACCCCCCCCCACCCCCAACCACCCGACGGCAGCTGAAGCGACGCTGCGCGACTTTTGGTCCGCTGACAGAGATTGTCTTAGCATATCGAGTTATCCGGGAGAGCACTTTATTCGTTTTAATGATATTACAAATAGAGCAGGTAAACACATGGGTAGTAAATTTGTATGCCATAAACACAGTAATCAACCCGAAGGTCGGTTTAGTAGGTGATGGCAGAGTTCACCAAGTACTAAGCCCTATACGGCGTGTGAAATTCACACATCAGGGTGAAAAGGGGGGCCAGTTCCTTTCCCTGTGCCGGTTATGGTTTCCCAGGAAGACCTGGTACCCGAAAAATCACAAAGCTTTGGTGGAGCTGCAGGTGCTCAGATAGGTTTGCCCGGGAATCGAACCCCGGCCCCCCAACACATAAAAAACAAATGCGACCTACTCTGAAGCCGCGCTTGACATCCGTCCGGGCCCAAGTAAGAGCAATATTGCTGCCGATCAAGGTTTTATTCTACATGTTTTCCGGTTTTCTTTACATGTTCAACTCCCATGCTGGATTACACTTAAGAGAGATTTTTTAATTACATCAACAATAGCTGATAATGTAATCTCTTTTCAGCACTTCAAGTATCTTGAGATTTGAAGTCACGCCTCCTGACAACCATGCAGTTCTGTTCTGTTTAATCTGCGTCCAGACTCGTCATTTAGGCGCCCAAATCGCACGATTGAGGGAGGACGTCATCTTGAAGGGTGTCCAAACTCGTTAGGCAGCGAGAGGGCGCAAATTTAGCCGTCCATTTCGGCCCCTGGATTAAGGACCCATGAAGTGTATCCTAAATACGTCATATTGCAACCCCATAACACCAAGTGCTAGAGGCGAGACAACTAGCAGAAGAATAATTCCCATGGCGAGAGGGTATTATGTATGTTGATGACAAAAACATTGGCTTTTTATTAAAGAAAGTGCGTATTGACTCATTGAAAAAACGAAGGCTTTAATAACACGAGGTGGGAAAAGGCGGAGCTTTCCATAGGCAAGAAGAATTTGGCGTCTTCCGCCAGAATGTAGTTTAACTCTTGTGGTAACTTTGTTTTACCACGTTATTGGATACAGACAGATATTAGGTATATATATATATATATATATATATATATATATATATATATATATATATATATATATATATATATATATATATATATATATATATATATATATATATATAGATGTTAGAGCATTTTTCTTAGTTCGGTGCTTCATTTCATGATTAAGAACATCGTCTTTGTCATCGTGTTTTTATCCAAGCCTCGTTTGTGTGCTTGTTACATCTTATTTTGGTGTTCAATCATAACGGAAAATAAACTTCGGCCTAAATGTTGTGTTTGGGTAGTGTAAGAATTTATTAATTCCCTTAGTAAACATATATAGCTGTCTGCAATAATCCAACTTGGTAATCACAGGTCGTTTGTCAAACCTTCGCCAAAGGATACACCGTTTCACTACATAAGCCCACCAAGTAATAAAACCAACAGAAATGAAAAAGCACCGAAAAAGACGAATTTAGGATAAATATAAGTATAATTGATTATAAGCTGAAATTGAATATTTGAAACAATCAGTAAGAAAATTACACAAAAATATAAATGAACTACACACGACACAATTCATATCTTAAAAAAAATTACTGGCAAGTATTAATGTCCGACAAATTGCCCTGGAGTTAAATACCATGTAAATAAGATAAAAAAATTGAAATTATTGAAATGAAATACTATCTGACCTAATAATTAAATCAAAATGTACAAAACGGTAATCTATTGTTAACTATGGCCCTGAAATAGTACCAAAAATCGCCCAAGTAGCTAAATTAAAAGAAAGAAATGGAAAACTTAATTAAAAGAAAGAAATGGAAAACTTAATTAAAAGAAAGAAATGGAAAACTTAATTAAAAGAATGCCGAATGAATTGTAAAGTGAGCTGAGAATTGCGCAAAAACCATTGCGCGCTCTTGCAACTACACGCAAATATTTCTACTAACTATCCCAAATATCAAAATATTGACTTTCGGACATCATCTGTTTATTTGTTATTCGTAGCTACATACGATTTCTGAAATTTTCTGAAGTCGGAAAATTTTCAGAGCACCCTCGTGGATGGCAGTGCTACCGCGCAAGGTGTACCAACTCATGCTGCCTTTTCATTAGGGGCCCTACATTTAGGTACTAACCAAAATGAATGCTCCATAATGCCTTAATAAGTCTGTACGTACCTTAAGTTTAGGCTATAGTTTCGCAGGACCCTTTAATTTTTTCAGGAAAATACCAAAAAGATATTAAAATTGATGAAAAACTAAGTCAATCTTAAGTTTTGGTTGGTTGCCCTCCTTCCAAGTTTTTTATTCCAGATGCGATTATGCGACTGACTTTACGAGACATCCTATACCTTCGTGAGTGTGACCACTTAATAGGAAGTAGGCAAATTTCAAAAGGGATTCCGAATCAGCGTTGCAATTTGTCCCCTCGCAATGAAAGAGGCACCATTAGAAACTATTCGTCTCATCAACTATTCAACTCATCAATTGGAAACTTTCGACACCCTTTGCCACACGAAGCTCAGGAAGCTTAAGGTGGCAATGTTGACGTCAGAGGACAACTGAGTTTCCGCCGGTCTCAATTCTTATTTACACCGGAGACGTCACGTCTTCCAAAACTTTCTCTTCTCCTCGCCCCCTTGTTCGCAGAGATATCCTAAACGCAACCTCTTTCATACGGGGCGCGGGTGGCCCTTCAAAGAATATCGTGGGATTTGATAACTATATTCGTAAATAATACAATATTAGCGTAAATGTGGGCATTTAAGATTAAAAAGTTCATTTTTTTTATCATTGATGTTGTCGCATTAATCTATTTGATGATGCCTTGCATTAATGTCCAACATTTGTTTCCTGTTACAATGTAAAGCAGGTATTTTGAATGTCGTAGGCCTTGATTAGTATTTTGACGTAAATTAGAATTCTTGTTATGAAGTATTCTGAAGAAAACTTTATTTATTTTTAAGCATTTACATCTACACCTACTTATTATCCCGCAAGCCGCCGCAAGGGCGTGTGGCGGGGGGTGTTAGGGCACCACCCGTAATTAAGAAAAAAAGAAAACCGCATGCAAAAGCCACAAATTTATGCAATCCACAAACAAAACATGGCATAAATTCATACAAAAACTCTTGACAACCCTCACACATACAAACACTCAAACTACCGACTAACATACACATCTCCCTAGAAATATATCTGATATATTTGCAATGTTTAATTTTGTTCCGACTTGTAAATTCAATGTTTTAATATTTCTGAAGTGACTTCGGTTTCTTACTATTATGATTCCTGATTGTTCGGGGAAAGAATGAGTATCTGTCCTGGATGAAATCATAAAACTATTTTAAAACCAGTTTTTGTTATATTTAAAAAAGGTTCGGTGTAAATTTTGGAAAACGATATCTTGCCGACTTATAAGCTGTTACTCCATTAATTAAGCTTTTTTAAATCTATAACCCGCGATATAGTGTCGACGATCTATTTTGAAGAAAATATAATTTGTCTTGCCTTCAAGAGTTAATATTTATTTATAAACTGCATTACTTGGGCCAATATTTTTATATGTAACTGAAGGAAAATTATTTAATTTTCAGTTTAAACATTTTCATTAATCTTCGGTGGCCTAATAATATCTTTTCACTATTCTCTGGGGAAAAGTAAAATAAATTATAAATTTTAAATTCAGATCATGTAATCTTTCATGCTTGAAATAGCAATATTACCTTTAAGTTCATTCATTTACACGACATAAGGATGGATTACCGAAAGTAACTCGCTTCCTTTCCTTGCAGAGAGACAGACGTATTTTAAATACTTAATTTTTGTTGTTGCATGCTTTGTGCGTAATCAATCCCTGCCACACACCTTAATGGTGCATTGCAGGGTACCATGTAGATAGATAAAGGTTTACTTAAACTGATGGTGACAAGTCGTCGAAACCGTGTATCGTAAAAACAAAATGGTGAAATTATTCTGGTGTGTATTCACCCCCCGACAGACACCCTGGCGGTGGCTTGCAGGGTATATATAAATTTAAAAAAATAAAAGTAAATGTTAAAAATTGAATGTACGGAATGGTCACCAATGGAGGGATTCCCAAAGGGTTAATGGGGACATAGCGCGTGACACAATTCCTCCATTGTCCTCTTGAATTTCAGTCGGATTTCCCGTTCGGATGCAAGTTAACTAAACTATGTCTTTTCCAAGAAACTGCGGGATATGCCGTCACAGTCACTTTTAACGGAGTCATCCGCAATATGTGCAAAGCAACAATTTCAGAGTGTAAAATCATTTGCTTTGACTGGGAGTCGAAACTGGACCCTTCGATGTCCCGCCGTGGAATGTGACAAATCGTGCACGATTACGGATACCGTGTGACATTGTATGTACGGTATTTCGTCACGAAACCTTCTTTCTTTGAAGCCCCTAAAATCTCGTCGTGCTAGAGGACGCCTCGGTAGCTTAACTGGTTAAAGCACTCGGCGGGAGATCGAGGGATCTGGGTTCGAATTCCGGTCGAGGCGAATGATTGAACTCTGAAATTATTGCATCGACTATGTCTGCACACGGTTCCATTCTACTCGGCGTTGTAATTGGCATGGTGATTGATGCCTTGGACTCGGAATTAATTCTTCAAAGTATATGCACCTGCTGACGTTTTTTTGTTTTACACCAAGCACCAAAATCGTCCGTTTGCTTATAATTTTGGAATGGTTTCACATTATTTTTGGAGCTACGACGAGTATATATATATATATATATTGTTTTAAATGGATTAATGCGTATCTCTTCAGAAGTGTCCGTCACACAACCAGAGTTTGAAAAACATTGACCTCCCATGAATATTACATTTATTTCCGTGAAAACTGTTATCAGCAGAGCAAGATCACGATGAAATGTTTAGGAGGTTGTCCAGCCGCTTGCTACTCGTATGAATACTCCGATAATGTTCCTTCGACGCAACTCCAACTTGTACCTGTCTTATTTTAAATGTCTTGCACTATCTTATTTGAATTAAGTTTGCGATTGCCATTCAAGTTCAGCTGCCGGAACATATTATAAACCTAATTACAATGTAATCAATCTTTGGAAGTGAGCACTCTGTCATTGAGACGAACTTTACCGGAAGGCAAGCAAGCAGACCTGCATATCACATCAAGTTATTTTGGACACACATTTTCTCTTTTACATAAGTGGCATAAAATTATTTTTAATGACCACCAAAATGGCACATTCACTGACCATTACATATGTATGAGTTAGCCATAGCAACTTTGGTGCTGCTATGTAGAGGACGATTAGTTTATCTGTGTCGCATAGACAATTGAACGTACCTATTTTTCATGTTCCTTCACTGGTAGGTGGTGATTATTGCTTGTGTTTTGGTGGGGTATTTTAGCCGAATACATCGTACCGCCATTCGGAAGATCTGGTGTTCGATTTGGTTAAATTTGAATATTTGTTGTCGACATTTTTCACTCTTGATGTTAAATTAAGATCATACTAAGTAATTACATGAATAATTACATTAAAATGACTCTCCTTATTATGGAATAAATGTGTGAATGATACAGGCGGTAAGGTTTGGTGGAAGGTTACCTCAGCATTTTTTTATCAAACCGATCAGGTTCAGAGATAATTTTCAGGTTAATTACTGTGGCGTGTTACTGGTTGGAAGACCATCACCTCTATAATGTAAAAATAGACGTTATTTTTCCCTGAATTTTAAAGATATGTATAGAGTTTTATGGTAAAGTAGAAACGCATGGGTATAATCCAGACGTGAAAACCATTCTACTGTTATTCTAAACTTTGTTTCATGTTCCAGTCACGCATTGTCCTCGCATCTAACGCCGTTAGAATAACTCTTGCGAAGTTTTATTTACGACTGGTTCGTCCATTAAAAAATCTCTATCGGTCGTTTAGGGCATCTTCATATTTTTGCCACGGACCAAATCTTGAATTCAAAATCAATTCGGGATCATTGATGATGAATTGCAAAACTGGATTCAGTGATAGAAGACACACATGATATTAGGATTGAATACTTTTTTGTACTACATATGAAAACCCAAAATCATCGTTTTGTGTTTGTCTCGACTTTTCAGTTTTCAATCCTGACAAATTTCTTTCGGGTGTAACATTTTGAAATCGGGTCTTAATATATGAATGAATAGATCTATCTCTGGTAGTGTGGTAGATAGTTCTCCCATCTACTATCTCAAGGGGTGTAGGTTCAATTGCCGCATTGAACACAGGTATTATGTCTAACGAATAGACTCTTTGTGGTCCTGAATATTTGGTTTAGGCTGAAAGTATCCCTTAGTCAAACAGAAAAAATATAGCTTTTGGGGCATAACATGATATGAATAATTGTGATATTGTAGATGGCGTTCCTTTGTAGAACTCCTTCATGGTGCGTAGGAAAGAAAATACACCCAAATGAATTTATTTGTCACTTATTTCGATTCAGAGTATCTTAATCTGACCAGGTAATGTGCCAATGTAAGGTAATGATGATGTACAGAAACCGGTAATAAATTTAAGTTGTGCGGAATAGGATAATATTTTCTTTCATACTCTTAATTTAAATAATTAAAGTTTAGTTTGAACATAATGTTTGAATGTTTTTTCACTGTAGTGTATACGTAATCATTTTATTAATAATTTAACAAATTCGCTAAATCTTCAAGCTGGCGAATTAAAAGGCCCGCGAATGCAGACAATACCCTATTGGCTAAACAGTAAGAGCTGCATCGACTCTCTTCCTCGCTTTTCAAATGTTCTAAGAGAACGTGTAGGTGACCTCCTAGAAAGAACTAATTTATTATTAACGAATTTATTTAATTTACTATAGTCAACACTTGAAATAATGTAAACATTTTGAATCAGTGGAGGGAGGCAAGATAAAGGCAGGGGAAGTGATACACATCTTTAAATTCAATCTATTCATTTTTGCTAACTTAATGGTATAATGTATTATTTTCACCAGCGATCTTACTCTGTGTGTTGCAAAGATGATCCCCAGCGCCCTCTGCTGTGCGCTCTAAGGAGGTCATGCCATTGAGAGCTCCGTCTAACGGGTTTGCGATTACCGATCATGGTATTAATGTAAACAACGCCAAGACGGCTAATGGACGCCAGCGATAAATATGTTCGCCCTGTGGGAATAAGAAGCCCTTGAGCCACGAAAGGTTGGAGATTAAGTACAACCCCTTACCCCCTCTCGCTTTGAACATTAGCTTTAATGCGCCCTCACGATTTCCAGTTGTTACCGCGTTTTAATTACCTCAGGGGCAGCCGCGATATGTAAGCGCCTTGAATTTCCTCTCCCAGCAGACTTGGGCCGTCGGAAAAATGAAAAGGTTTACCACTGAAAAGTAATTAACACTGATCGCGCTGGCTTCGAAATTGAACGCTCTCTACTGCGTGTAAGATTAATGATAGTGGCATCATCATCCATTGCGAAAATCCCCATTCGCTTTTCCCTGTCACTTCAAAAAGCTGACTAGAAAGATTTCGTGGAAACTTTATGATTTTTAGTTTCCTTTTTATGTACATATCGACAGCTATTGCAGAGTAAACATACGAGGTATGTCCAATAAGTACGCGTACTGAGGCCATAAAAACTTTATTTTGCTAAATTTAGTCTATATCGATTTTGTCCACCTTCAAAGTACTCTCCATTCGCAGGCAATGCACTTCTTATTCCATTCCACTGTTTAAAGCACCCTTGGAAGTCATCGGCAGTTAGGATTTTTAGTTTTCTTCTCGTTTCTTGCTTTATTGCGTCCACATCTTGCGTCCCCTCATCACATTTTTGCATTTTGGGAATAGGAAAAAGTCACATGCCGCGAGATTTGGGGAATAAGGAGGATGATCAAGGATTAAGGTGATTGGATTTTTGCATTCACCTATTTTAAACTTTTGATCTGGCGTCAGCAGCTTGGGCACGATTTTGGCGCACATTTTTTTAAAACCCAAATATTCCGTTAAAATAGTGTGCACTGTTTATTTTCCTAAATTCAGTTCATCAGCTATCTTTCGGACAGTTTCTCGACGATCGGTAAGGGCAAGGAACCGCAAACGATCAATGTTGTCGTCAACACGGGTGTTCGAAGGTCGCCCAGGCATTGCATCATCCGTGGCGTCTTGTCGGCCATCTTTATAAACGGTTAATCCACTTGAAAACGGATGTCTTCTTCAGAGCATCATCATCACCTTAAACAGCCGTCAAACATTGCAGTGAGTTCTTGATATTTTAAACCGCACTTCACCAAAAAACTTTGTGTTGATTCGTTTCTCCGTGATTTCGTGTGAATTTCCATTTCCGACAAACAGTGAAAACAAGGGCAACACAAACTAACATAACTGGCACCGTACGCACAGCTCGACGATCCGCCAAGCACAGACGGCTCATTGGGTCTCAAACAACTAGCACCGCTATTGGGCGGGGCTATAGTCCGCGTCATGGCCTCCAGATTGCTCCAGTTCGCGTATTTATTGGGCAGGCTACGTATTATTCAAACGGACGTAACAGAAAATACTTAGCAAATTCATTTGAAATATTTTAGCCCATGGTAAACATGAAAGCTGAATGTTATCATTCTAGAGCCATATCCTAATATCATCTCTTTTATCTCGCCATGAAGTAAAGTTTTCTCATCTATATGCAGCCAGTGTCTAATTGATTTGCATGAATTTGTTGATTTTTTCATGCGGTTTTAATCTTATTTACGGTTGGTGACCTAACACCCCTCGCCACACACCCTTACGCACTGTGTAGATGTAATTTATTCAAACTAGGTGAAAATAATTGAACTTGATCTTAATATCAATTTTTGGTGAGTGTTTTCTTACGTGCGTTAATAATATCATTGATATGGTTTACTAAACGTTCTTATTTCTTTTATCATCTTGATCTCCATGGTCACGTCAAAATTCAAAGAGAAAATATACCAGAAACATGCAACGAGGGCATCTCGGTGAATGATATAAATTCACGTGATGGCGGGATATTTTTGTAACGCGAAGAAAAATCTCGATCAATTTACTCCAAGTACCGTTATGCTTAAGAAACTTCAAGCACGACTGAAACGGTCAAGTTACGCATCAAACCGCTCGTGAATCTTAGAGTTGCTATGTCGACACTTGTTTCAATATTGAATGATTTTGATTAGTCTTCAGGTCCATCTACGCCTTATGGTCATGCAATTGTTCGGAGACATGGTACACGAACGAGAGAATTTCAGGTTGGTTTTCTTTACTTGGTTATAATATAGTGTTATTATTTCTCTGAGTTACGCTATTTACTATTCAATTGTTTATTTACTTGTCGCTAATTTTTTATTCTATGAAATCTCTACGCAGACATGTAATCAGTGATTTGGCATTCTTATTGCCAGAAAAGCTTCCCTAGCAGCTGACATCTTGACCCCAATGGGGTTTGTGTCGTCCTTTGCCTGACCCCTCCAGTTGCGTCCAGGGCGGCCGTCCCACCGTCATTCCTCCAGAGACATTTTATTATTCGCTTTTTTCCGTCAAAGACGCGGATGAATTTTGATTTGATGCATCGTCATGGCAAAGACAAATGACACACGATCACAGCTGCGTTTTGATTTCCTGGAGGTGCGGCACCAATACAGGGGTACCACACGTAAGCACTCACTCTCCGAACCCAACCACGAAAATATTGACACAATATCAATTCGATTATTTTCAATGAATTATTCCACGCCCATCAACAGCGCACGCCCCAAACACGTCCTTCGATTGTTCACAGCGGAATGAAATCCTTTCCAAGGTCTGTTATACATACCAATACACACACTCCCCTGTAAGTGATTATCTCACTGGAATGTTGGCGATTCAGTTGAGGAAAGACGTATCCACCGTTCATAGGAGGAAAGACATATTCAAACTATTCTACATCTACATCATATCCCGCAAGGGTGTATGGCGGGGAGTGTTAGATCACCATGCACAATCGAAATCATGCCAAATCCACCGTTGGTTTAAAAAGAAATTGATGTTTTAGCAGATGCCAAATTACCATCTACATTCTTGCAAGCGAGCAAAGAGATGCATTTCTCCACCCAGCATTTCAGGGGAAATATTATTCCCGGCGTCAGGAACTAACTTACACGAGCCCGTAATCAAGAGTTTTAATTTTACTTATAAATCGACTTATAAGTCGATTTAAAATTCATCTGAAAGCAGTCCTCAATCTCCAACGGTTATGTTAACATTTTAAGATCTGCATAGCGTAACATACATTCACACATGCTAATACATAGTTTCCCAAAAAGTCGCTACGTGGGCGTGTGGCGGGGGGTGTAAGGTCACCAGCCGTAAAACAATAAAACCAAATGCAAAAGCTTTGTATGTTACCTCTGCGCAAATATTAGTTTGATCATCCACCCGATAAATTTAATCACACGAAAGAAAGTACTTAGATGCAGCAATATTCAATAAGAGGTTACTTATATTCAAAACATGCTGTAGAACTGTTAAACAGATGGGACGTTTTAATGAAAATATAACTTGGAGGAAGAAGCATTCAAGATATCAACAAATGTGTACTCTACCAATTCTATCTATCTCCTTTCGCGATTGCTGTCATATCTATTTTGATCTCTATTGGTTCGAGGAAATAACGGTATTTTAAAACTATTCGTTTTACAATAAATCTCCCTGATGTACGTTGGTTATCTCATCTACCATAGTAAGAGGGAGCCTGTGATATCTTCTTAACATCTTCAGATAAGTAACCTGTATCGAATTTACTCATTAAATTAAAATTTCGTAACCTGCATTTAAGCTTACGGTCAATTGGTGGCTTCCATCCTAAATCTTCCAATAGCGTCATGACACTGCTAACTTGTTCATGACAACTTTTCACAAACCTAGCTGCTCTTCGTTTAACTCGATCTAGTTCCAAAACTAAGCCTACTTCATGAATATCCCGCACACTTGCAGCTTGCTCAAAGTGAGGACTTAACTAATGTGAAATGACAAAGATCCTTAACCCTTTTATTAGAATGCCCAAGTTTTCTACGTTTGAATCCTAACTTTTATAATAGCATTTTATCTATTCCACGTGCATTATGTTGGTTCCCTGTGTACATGGTGTGTGTTTTCTGTTGAATACTGTCTAACGCAAGCAGGTGAAGGCTCCACGATATTTTTAATCGTCAGTGGACTACGTGTGAGCATTTTACAAGGACTTGTAAAGTCTTGTGGTAGTAGCAGTAGTATTTAGGGGAGGCGACCGACAGCCGAGGTCATTTTCGCCATTAGGGATGGACAGGAAAGAATGAAGGGTGGAGAGAGGGGTCCTGGATACTTCCCTGATTTCAGTATTGTTTACCCTGCTTTTTTTGTTTTTTTTTTAGTTTCGTTTTCTATCCGTCGTGTCTGTGGGGGGCGCCTCCGTTGCCATCCTGCAGCGGTGTGTCACATTCTCTTGACATGTGCCTTCGGGGGCGGAGTCCATGAGTGGCCTTTCCATGCGATAGTAGAATTTCCCCCTCTCACTTTTCAATTCTAATTTGCCACGTATATTAGATGGATGTTTACTACATTTGTAGGTGTATGTGTATGTTAGTTGAATTTATATATATATATATATATATATATATATATATATATTTTTTTTTTTTTCATGCGTTTTTGTTAAAATGACTATCATGGCATGACTATATTCTCCTCTGCGGGTGTAGGTTTGCTCGAATATGTTGGTTTACATACATTACATTTAGGCTGGCATGTATTAGTTGGTTTTGCTTGTGGTTGTATTCTCTTTTTCGGTTGGTGACCTAGCAACCACCGCCACACGCCCCAGCAGCGGCTTGCGGGGTATTGTGTGAACGTGTAGATGTAGATTTAGATGATGCAATTCACTGATGCATATTTTGGTGTTTCAAAGTGTTGGAGCTAATCTCTCTAACCTAGATTCGTCTTATAATCCCTTTCTCATGAATTTTGGGACATACAGGGTCGCTCCCAAAAGTGGTAGGACTGATTTTCTCTGGCGCGAACGGAGCGGTGGAGGGGGGTCTGCCTGGCAGAGTAAGGTGGAGGGGCCTCTTAACAACAGACCGATACCAATCTCAGTCGCCTGCGGGCTGTCGTTGAGTGAGGTCACCGTTTTTAGTGGAGCAAGTTTTTTGTCCGCGTCGAAAAACAAAATCAATCTGAATTTAGAGCAACGTTATTCCGTGAAGTTTTGTGCGAAACTCGGGAAGACGGCAACTGAGACCCTCGATATGATAAAGCAGGCTTATGGGGACACTGCCTTAAGCCGTTCCACAGTATTTGAGTGGCACAAGTTGTTTAAAGAGGGTAGGGAGCTCGTTGAAGACGACCATCGCTCCGGACGGCCGTCGACGGCAAGAACCGACACGAATGTGGAGAGAGTGAGGACACTGCTGAACACAGACCGACGCTTAACCAGTGAAGAAATTGCAGACCAGTTGGGTCTGTCTGCATCCAACGTCCAACGCATTATTTCACAGGATTTGGTCATGCGCAAGGTGTGCGCCAAGATGGTGCCGAAAATTCTGCCAGCTCCTGGCCAAATACGGCGTTGCCACGTTGCCGCACCCGCCCTATTCTCCCGATCTGGCACCACCGGACTTCTTCTTCTTCCCCCTGATGAAAAGACAGCTCAAGGGACGACGTTTTGACTCGATAAAGGCCGTCCGATGAGGGTCATCAACGGCATCCCCAAAGAAAGTGTGTAGCAGCTCAAGGAGCATACTTTGAAGATTATTAAGTCGATGTAAGTATATCGTCAATAAAATTCTTTTAAAAAAATCAGTCCTACCACTTTTGGGTGCGACCCTGTACGTTGGCCAACAGATGTGATATAAGTTTTTCGACGTTTAAATCAGATATGAAGAAGGAAAAGCAATAATATCTTACAAGGAAGAAAACGTAGCAGAGCATATAAATGCACTCCAAACTTTACGTACCGGAACTTGGTCATACCATATTAATAAGAATCACTCTCGACTAAAGGTCGCTGGCGTGTGGAATGTTAAGTGTTCCTGGTTAAAATGAAAGAGAGAAAGGATGGTGAATGAGTTGGTAATGAGAGATCGTAGATTGGATTCACTGCCTATTAATAACTATGAAATAAGAATGCTTAATTTGGTTTTCTTCAAAGTCGCAGTAACAGCGTGTATGGAGCAGAGGCGAAAAACGCTTTCAAGGATGACGACCCCAAGTTTGAGCGGCGATAGGGTTATCCTTGCATTAATGTACGGGGTGCGTTCCAAAAGTAATGCAATTAATTTTTCAAAGTAATTTATTGAACAGATTTGCGCAAACACTTAAAATTCTTCAAAGTACTCTCCTTGGGCCTCTCCACATTTTTTCCAGTCGCTCTGCCATAACCTGTACCTACATCTACATAATACCCCGCAAGCCGCCGCAATGGCCTGTGGCAGGGGGTGTTAGGTCACCAACCGTAAAACAGAATAAAACCGCATGCAAAAACCCACTAATTCATGCCAGTTTACACCCACGCAAAATCGTCTATGTCCATAAACAAACCTTCCATGGAAGGCTAAAACCTTCCATGACATACACGCATGCATACGCTTATAATATCAAATAGCATACACATGGACCTACAAATTACACCTCATGTCCACCCAACGTTTAATCTTGTCCTGACTAGCAAATTGAATGTCTTCAATATTTCTATAGTGACTTTGGTTTCTTACTATTATGATTTCTGATTGTCCGGGGAAAGAAAAGTATTTGTATCTATCTGTATACTGGAATCTTTCTCCCTAATTTTATCTTTGTGGTCTGATTTAAATATAGTATAATATGTTGCCATTATAATTCCTTTGGTGCCATTGTTAAACTCGTTTGTTCTGAACCTTTCTAAAAGTCCTGGTCTGGCTTGTTCTCTTCGCATCTCAAGTGGCTTTAAATGTATAAAGCAGTAAAAAATTAAGAAGGTGGACTCTGAATCACGATGGAAACCTTATGGTTTTTAAAACGAGTTTAAAATGTTCGAGGAGGGTGGCCTCTCGGATGTGTGTGGAATGGGTGGGTGGGTGGGTGCTTCCTTCATTTCGTTTGAATCCGCCGTTGCGTCGTCGGATGCCCTGGCCTCCTCCTCCTCCCCCTGTCCTGCGTCACTCGGTCGTGTCGCAACACGTCGTTGGGCGCTCGCTCGGAGCGATTATAAAAGCTATGCGGCTGAGGATATGAATATTCAATCGTTTTATCTGAATTCAGTAGTTTTCAGCGTAATATGTTACGCAACGGAAGCGTTGCCAGATTGCTACGCGCACGCTAATTCCAAACGTTTCATTCTTAGGAACTCATTATCTATCCTGCATGGATTACTCTTCCACCAGTTGTTCTCTTGCGAGTTGATATTTCGAGTAACTTTTTCCCGGGATCAGTAATATGTGATATCAGCCGAGGACTTAAAATATATGCTGTGAGTTTTCCGGGTATTTGGACTATGAGATCAATTATTTCAAACTGTCGTAAAAGGTCAAATGATCAACCTTCAAACGGAAGGTCGTCCTGATAGGTGAGGTTTTGTAGTTCAATTCGCATCCTAACGCTGCTTTAAAATATTTTATTTATAATGTTCCGGCAACTAATGCTATTTCCAAGGAAACTGGGGTATCCATAAATTTACTGATTGATATTTAAGTTTAAATTAAAGAAGATAAATCAATGATTTACCAAGCATAGTAAGAGAAGAGAGAAGGTTAATATGGCTTCTACATATCACGACGCATATATCTCTACATCTACAGCTACATAAAACCATGCAGGCCGCCGCGAAGGCATATGGCGGGAGTGTTCGGTCGCCACCTGTCAAATAGAATAAAACTACACACAAAAACAAATCATTTCACATTTATACAAACATCGGTTTGATCATGCACTTGAAGACTTTAAATCACACGAAAGAAAGTAATTCTATGCAACAATATTCAGTTACAGGATGTATTATTTCAAATTGTGCTTAAGAACTGTTAAAAAGATGGGTTTATTAATTAAAAAGAATAGCGTGCAAGTTATCAGCAAATATATACATACTACCAATTCTAATAATATCCTACGCGATTGCTCGTATTTTGATCTCTAATGGTTCGTGGAAAACACATTCTAAACCTTTCCTTTCTACGATAAATCTCTCTGATTTTACGTTAGTGATCTGATCTACCATAAGTAAGTCGGGGTCGGGGCATGTCCTAAACCTTCTCAGATAAGAAACCTGCCTCGAATGCACGAAGTACATGTAACCGGTATTCAAGCCACTAGTGCCTCCTCCCATCCTAATTCTTCCATTAGTGTCGTGGGGCACTGCAACCTTGTTGATAACGACTTTTTACAAACCTAGCCTCTCTACGTTTGGCTCTATGTAGTTTCAATATTAAGCATGCATGCTTCATGAGGATCACTTACACTTGCAGCATGCTCAAGGTGGGGCCTAATAAAGGTTTGGTATGTACAGGGTTCGTCCGGAAAATAAGTGTACTGAGCTCAGGAAAAAAAATTTATTACACTTTTACATATCTTAAGCTAATATTCCTCAAAATAGGACCCTTGTGAGTCGATACACTTGTTCCAGCGGCGTTCCCATTCCTGGAACGCTCCCGCGAAGGCATCATCGGGAACCTCTCGAAGACTCGTCGTCGACCTCTTCTCTGCCCTCCACGAACATCTTGTGCCACCGAAAGATCATGTTTCTGGACATGGCTGACTCCCCGTAAGCCTGGTTAATCATACCGACAGTTTCGGTAGACGATTTCCCAAGCTTTACCGCAAATTTGATGGAATAACGCTGCTCCAAAAACTTCGGCATCGCGTTCCGTGACGTGGGTCGAAGCGTGGAGGTTCGCGTTAACAGAGCTCCTCACTACACCACAGCTCAGAGCCGACTGCCTTTTTCAGCGTCGCTTGCCAACATACCCCCCTCCAATCGCAGCCCGTCAGAGCGGTGCTGGACGCGCCTGGAGCGGCGCGCCCAGCCCAGGAGTCAGTACACTTATTTTCCGGACGAACCCTGTATGTACACGTGAAACTATATTTAAGATTCGGTGCGAAATCCCACGATCTTCGACAAAAAATATGTTCCTGGAACGGAGAGTTTGGAAACTTCAGTGCAAGTTAACTTTGAGCATAGTAAGTAGTGAATGTAAACTATTGATTAAATGGAGAATATTGTTTGAGTGATCGATTGAGAGGGAGGACCACATGAATTTAAACGGTCAAAGCAGGGGCATCCTACAGGAATCGGTCTTGTCCGAGAGAATGCCCGTAGGGCTCAGTACCTGATGATAACGTTGAAGGTCGAAAGCCGGGTCGTGTGTTGATAAAATTCCCTGAAATCATATAGTTAGAGTTTTTCATTATAAAATGACTCGATTTCATAGATACACGCCTCAAGCTACCAATTATTCGTCATATTTCCCCAAAGACTAGATTTTTGCGCCATACATAGATAAGATCCCTCTTCTCTTGATTAGCTAAAGTTTTCATTTCACATTTAGTTAAGAGTCATTATCATCAATGTTCAATTTTTTTCTTAAAGATTCGGTTGATGAAGTAAGCAATGCACTTTTTCATACTTTCTAAGTCAAATTATTTGAATGCACTGCTAAATACATGAACTCTCTTGATCCCAACTGCTCTCCTCAACGGAATAACTTGATATCACTATGGCGACAACTATTTATGACTTGCTTTTACTTCGTGATATATCAGTAAACACGACTTGATTGTTATTTTTGCATTAAAAACAGAAAAATACGTTTTTTACAGCGAAACATGTAGGTATACGATCATGTACTTCTTTGACAAAGCAAAAGACTCATGCCAACGCACTGGGGGCTTGCATATCCATCTTACCTTCAAGGCTACCAACCGTGCGGCAGGCTCCGAGCACTAGTGGCAGGGGGTCTTTGGTCAACAGCCATTTGTACAATTGTTGCTTGGTATTGTTAATTTCCTGACGATAATTTGAAATTGTCATAATCTATATTTCCTATTGTTGTCATCGAAAATCGTGCGAGGACAAGAGATTCCATATGTCGATCTGAGCTCTCGAGTCTGAGCTCCTCAACTGTGCTCTCGTAGGCCTGTGCATGCACAAGCGCCCTAAGATGCCTTGCTTTAGGGCGAGCAATTGCTGAATGGCTAGTACTTCTCTAAACCCTTAAGTTGCTCATGTTACGCTTCCCTTATCTTTGCCTTTGCATGTTTCCCCAATTTTACGACCTCCAATTAATAATGGGACGCCTTCCGTTCAAGAGAACAGTAGCTAATCATGTAATATACGTTCGTTGGTATCACGATGACGTTGGATCTTTGGAAAATATTATGCATTGCGAATACGCGTCCTCCTCGAAGAAGTTAAATTTCGTGAAACAAACATTTAGGCAACAAGTTGGTGGAAGAAAAAGGTGTGTGAGTGCGGTCTTCCCGGACGTGTCTAGACATTACTTTCCCGGACTGATGGACGACTTGAATGAAAAAAGCAAAGGAGTGTCCATGCACCTTTCTCGGACTTTTCCAATAAAATTTCAATGCAGTCACTACTTGATGTGTTTCAGGAACTTAGTTCACGTGGAAAAGAGCTTCATGAAATTTTGTGGCGTTATACAGGGTCCCACGCAAAGGTGGTAGGACTGATTTTCTCTGGCGCGAACAGAGCGGTGGAGGGGGGTCTGCCTGGCAGAGTAAGGTGGAGGGGGCTCTTAGCAACAGACCGACACCAACCTCTGTCGCCTGCGGGCTGTCGTTGAGTGAGGACACCGTTTTTAGTGAAGCAAGTTTTTTGTCCGCGTCGAAAAACGTAATGAATCTGAATTTAGAGCAACGTTTTTCCGTGAAGTTTTGTGCGAAACTCGGGAAGACGGCAACTGAGACCCTCGATATGATCAAGCAGGCTTATGGGGACACTGCTTTCAGCCGTTCCACAGTATTTGAGTGGCACAAGTTGTTTAAAGAGGGTAGGGAGCTCGTTGAAGACGACCATCGCCCCTGACGGCCGTCGACGGCAAGAACCGGCACGAATGTGGACAGAGTGAGGACACCGCCGAACACAGACCGACGCTTAACCAGTGAAGAAATTGCAGACCAGTTGGGTCTGTCTGCATCCAACGTCCAACGCATTATTTCACAGGATTTGGCCATGCGCAAGGTGTGCGCCAAGATGGTGCCGAAAATTCTGCCATGGCGCGCTCGTCGTCAGACAGCTCCTGGCCAAATACGGCGTTGCCACGTTTCCGCACCCGCCCTATTCTCCCGATCTGGCACCACCGGACTTCTTCTTCCCCCTGATGAAAAGACAGCTCAAGGGACGACGTTTTGACTCGATAAAGGCCGTTCAAGAGGCTTCGACGAGGGTCATCAACGGCATCCCCAAATAAAATTTCCAGCGGGCGTACGAGGAATGGGAGCAACGTTATACTAAGTGTGTAGCAGCTCAAGGAGCATACTTTGAAGATTATTAAATCGATGTAAGTATATCGTCAATTAAATTCTTGTAAAAAAATCAGTCCTACCACTTTTGGCGACCCTGTACATCGAGTAAAAAGGTATTACAGTTTCGTATTTTCCTCCCAATACTGAAATACGTATAACTCCAGCCAAAGCCCATGAGGTTCAAAATATATCAGGGATATAAAGCTGGAATAGTTAGGGTGACGCGTAGCAGGGAAGGCGAGCTGAGCTGAGTTCATTTGAGTCATTACAGATCGGTGGGTTTGTATGTTATACATGTATAGGGAGACTGGGGAACCCGGCGTTGGTGTCAGCCCCCTCCAAGCGTAGGACACCAATTGGTCACTTAGTTAAACGACGTCCTCGGTTCTAACTCGATCCATTGGGAAGAAAATCCAATACTCCGGCCACCATGCCAACCTGATGCAACTTTTCAATCATAGATAAACATGAAACCATCCCGTAAAGGCCGAGTCAGACGGAATAAAGGTTTTTCCGTTAGTAGAACAATTCACCCGAAAGAAAAATATGATTCAATCATCTTGTGACCCATTTTGGGACGAAGCAAAGAAGAGAAACAGCATTCGACTTGATGTTTGATATTTATTTGACATTTTATTACTCTGCAAGCTATCGCTTAGGTGTGTGGCAGGGGGCGAATGCACACCAGACTAATTTTTGACCCGAATATGACCTTTCCCTGGTCGAACAGTGTTATTCTGATCCCTTATCGTTCGTGGAAAAATTGAAATCTTCCATCCATCTGTTCTTCATTTGATCTCCCTAATTTTATTGACATGATCTCTCCTACCGTAGTAAGATGGGGGTAATAATACATTTTCAACATCACTGCTAAAGAGACATCCTTCCAATTAATGCAAGAGCTTCAATCTGTAATTTAACCTTCGCTCCATTGAGTGATTTCCAGCCTAGGTCCTCTAATATTTTGGATACGGTTCTCAGCTTATCATAACAACGTTTTACAAATCTACGCTGTACACGATCCAATTAGGCAAATCAATCAAATTTCGCCAGGATCCCATATACTAGCAGCATATTTTAAGCAAGGCCAAAGTGAATATTTGAAATAGATCAATGCAATAGTTGTCATATTTGCTTTTGTTAGGGCATTGAAACTCTTCCATGGGAAATAGCATTGGCGTCTAGTCTTTATTTAAGCACTTTTTTTATAATTACGTGGTATTTTCGTGATTGGCACTTTATCAGCAGTTTGTGTAGCCGCTTTGTTACATCAGTTACCGGCCTTTTGGATAAAATCACTTCTAATTGTGATATGAATTCATCTAATTGGGAAAACCGCCTTTCCTCTAAACTCTCTTCATTACAAATTAGACTACAGTATAATTTCCACGTGAGTAATTCGTTGATGGAAGTTGTGAGGTGTGTTTTTATTTGTGACACGGCCATGATGGACGAGCTGGGTCACGACGGGGCGAATACTTACATCCACGCCGCGGGACAAACACGCCCGTCGACGGCGTCCGCTGATCCCACGGCCCCTCCCGCGAGCCTATGCTTGCAGCCCCCGTTGCCACCCCTGGGGGATGAACTTGCTCTCCAAGCCCGCATTACATCCGCCCTCTCCCATCTCCCTCCCCGGCACCTCCCGACACAGCGTCTATGCGACCGTCACCGCAGGATGTCCGGTGCTTCGCTGACCTACCCATTCCTTGTCCCATGGACCGTCTCCCCCCCCAACCCTCGCCCACTCCACACACCTCCCTCTACTCTACCCCCTTAGGGTGGTCCTCCATCAACCTACATATTCCATCCACTTTGTCTGAGTAAGTGAGTCGGAGCTTGGTGAAAACGTTAATTTAAACAGGATAATATTATAGAAAACTCTTGTAGTTTTAGTGAGCATCGAACAGGTTACGGATGGTTGGTCAACTTCTTGAACACTTTCTTGCGATGATTTTTTACGACATTCGACGTGGATTATCAAGACAAGAAGGCATCGCTCAACTTACTTCCACTTTTGGCGATGAAGCCCTATTCTTTGCCACTGTGAAACGCTGGTATTACGGATTCCATCACGGCCGCCGTTCGCTCAGCGACGAAAGTCGTGAAGGTCGTGAAAAATCAGTGCATCGTCCAAAAACATTGATGCTGTGCAAGAACAATTAGAGGAAGATCGTCATGTGACTTATTGGGACATCCTTGGAAATTAGTATGACGAGCATCAATAAGTTATGGCATCAATATTTGGCTGCGAAAAAAATTTGTTCGCGTTGGATCCCGCACAATTTGACAAGAGTTCAAAAAGATGCTCGTGCCCATTGCTGCAAAGAAACGCGCAACAAATTCGATCGCGGTGCATCAAAAGCTATGTATAACTTCTAAACAAGTGACGAATTTTGGATCTATGCGTATGAGCCCGAAACAAAACAGCAATCTACTGTATGGGTATTCCAAGACGAGCCAAATCCGACAGAAGTGATTCGTACACGAAGCACATCGACGCAAATAATCTCCTGTTTCTTCGAAATAACTGGACATTTGGCAACCGTACCGAAAGAGCAACGTAGAACCTTGAATTCTGAATGGTACACAAGCATTTGTTTGCCAGAAGTGCTTGGTGAAATACGGAAAAAGAAGCGACAACGAAGGGTCAATCTTCATCATGACAACAATGCAAGCTCTCACAGATCGACTGAAACAATTACCTATTTGACTGGCCAACACGTCGAATTAATGGGTCATTATCCGGACAGCCCTGATGTAGCACCGGATGACTATTTGTATTCCCGTTTATCAAGAAAAAATTGCATGACCAACGTTTTACGGTGCCTGAAGAAGCCGTTAATGCATTCAAAAACCATGTTTTGAATTGAATTGAATATCACGAAGAATACTTCGAAAAACAATAAAGCCATTTTTCCAAAGAAACTGCGGGAAATGCCGCTACAGAAATTGAGGGATCTGGGTTCGAATCCCAGTCAAGGCGAATGATTTTTACACTCTAAAATTGTTGCATTAACAATAAAGCCAGTTTAACAATGAATTACTGTATTTTCAGTATTAGGTTCAAAATATAAATAGCAATCCTCGGATATATTAGTTTAGGAAGAAATAACTTAAATTATTGATACTCGAATTTTGATTTTTTCAATAGTTACTTTAAGCTATTAGATTTCAAAGCAATATAAGTATCTGCTTCAATGCGAGGCTGTCAAAGAAATGAGAAGTTCATTCGACGAATAATTAGTTTTGGGCCACCTTAACATGAAAGGTCGTAGGGGTTCATCTTTGAGTATGATGGCCTAAAAATCTTACGAAGTTGCCGTGACCTGACGAGTGGATTCCGCAAAATAGCAACCAATCAAAAACCAACCACTTTGAGATTTGGCCACCAGCCTTCCTTCACTTGGGCCGCATTGGCCGATGCGCCGAGCGACAAACACCTGCCTTTATTCACTGATGAAGTGACTGAAAAGACTCAATCAGTGCGGTCTGGAAGGCAACGAGGAACAACCACACCGATATCCCGAGGAGAAGCAGCTTATAAAAATTCTCTACTTTGAAGAACACCCCTGTGCCCTATCACCTGTGAATGGGGCAGGATGGTACTCCTTCGCTTTCGCCATGACTCATTTGGAATGTGCCGCAAGTATCTTTGGATCCTTGGTAGAGGGTAGGGCAAAAAGAACTAGATAAGGTCCAGAGAAAATCCGCCAGATCGTGACGAATTGATAGAATGAAGAGACGAGTGTGACAGGCCTTTTGGGGGAATTAGGCCGGGAGCCACTTGAGATGCGGAAGGAAGAAGCGAGTCTTAGATACTTTTAGAAAGGTTCAGAACAAACTGGTTTAAGAATAATACAAAAGGAATTATAATTACGACCCAACACTGTTTAGGTATAGCAGACCGATAAGATAAAGAAGATAGATTCCAGCACATATGGATTACGAATACATATTCCTTTCCCGGAAAATCAGGAATTATAATGGTAAGAAACCAAAGTCACCATAGAAATATGAAGGAAACTTAATTTAAAATTCAGGACAAGATTAAACCTTGCATAGAGATAAGGTATTTTCGTAGATGCAAATGTACATGTATGTTAGTTGATAGTACATGTATTGGCATGCGTGTTAGTGAAAAAAGTGTTCGCATGAATAACGCATACGCTTCTGTGAGTGTAGATTTGCATGATTGTTTGGTTTTACATGTGGTTTTATTCTATTTTGCAGGTTGCCACTTAACATCCCCCGCCACACGCCCTTGCGGTGATTTGCGGAGTGTTGTGTCGGTGTAGGTATACACTAATGAGCCTTGGATAGTAATGGACCAAATGCATATCTCACATATGATGTATTTTTCCATCTGATAAATACGTAATATTCATTTATTTTCCAGTTGTAAAGATTTTAATTCAATTAAATACCCATTTATTTTCTATTTACTAAATCCCGTACTTTAATAACTAACTCTTTATTTGCCTTTAATTTGCTTAAAAAGGTATTTTTTACATATCGACACTGAAACACCACTGTCGCCGCGTGTAATGAAGGTTAATTGATATGAATGACTGCGTGGAAAAACCTAACGTTGATGTCTTTGGTTTGAATTTGCATTGGTAATTGGTAACTCAGCGATCCCGGTTCACAATCAGTCTGTACATTTCTTTCACATTACTTAGCAAATTGTCGTCGCAAAGATGGGAAGAAAACTGCTGGATGAACCGAGTGAAAAATACGCTTTTCGTAATTTTCAAATGATGTCGTATTTTAATAAAAAATACTGTTTGAAATACAAGTCATAGGATGTATTTTACAGCGTTCCCATTTCTTCTAATCATGGCTAACTGCACGGGTTAATTTAAAAAAGTTTAAATGCGGAATCATCATATCATTGTTTAGTCATGTAGGACATGCGCCTTGCCAAGGGTTTGGTCAGTTGGCAAAAGCCTTGGCACGGAACCGGTCAAGGACATGGCGGGAGTGACCCTTAGCAGCTGTCACCACGATAATTAAATATTTAGTTTGGGATGGATAGAAGTAAGTTAATTGAATGCCATGTTGTAGTTATTAAAAAAACTGAATAATACTCTGCTTCTCACTCTCGAGGAGCAATCATTTTGTGTGGTACTTATCATATTTACAAATATTATCAGGCATACCCCGGATAAAAAGTAAAAGTATCATAAAAATAATGTTAAACGAATAAAAGATCAATTAAGACCTATTTTTACAAAATAATAGTGCATGTTAGTAAAAAATCAAGCTCCCCCAATCCTTTTATTGAATTTTTGTATGTACCTTGCAAGCTACCACTATGGTGTGTGGTAGGGGGTGAATACACTCCAGACTAATTTTTTCCCGGACATGGTCCTACCGTAATCGGGAAATTTTATTTTGATCTCTTATCGTTCGTGGAAAAAAATGACATCTTAAATCTATCTGTTCGACACTTAGTCTTTCTAATTTTATTGACATGATCACTCCTACCGTAGCGCGATGGGGGTAATAATACATTTTCAACATCACTGCTAACGAGACGTCCTTCCAATTTATGCAATAGCTTCAATATGTAATTTAACCTTCGATCCGTGAGTGATTCCCAGCCTGGCAGCTCTAATATTTTGGATACGCTACTAAGTTTATCCTCCATATTCAGTCGAGTTCGTGAATCCCTTCCTCCCCTCCCCGGCACATGGGTGGGTGGGTGGGTGGTTTGCGCGTTTCGAATTTCGATATTCAATTATTTGTGAGCAAGGGATGCTTTCACCAAAGGTCGTAAACAAAAATAGGTATATTGGTCGCAATCTTTCTAATTTAGCGGGAATAATTTTTTCCAAAACTTTCGGTCATTCGAAAAACACTAAGAGCCCAGCAAATGACTCAGTCCGTCCAACAGCGAAACTGCACTTGGGACAATTGCGATCTGGTATACTTGAAGGCATGCGGTGATTTTATCAGGTTTATCTCTCGCTCTCTCCTCTGTCAAAACTAACTTAAAATTCTAAGAAGGCGCGAGAGTTAACTCGGCTATCAGCTGAGGCGTCCATTTCGCTACGACTCGAATCTACAAAAAAGTTCATTTCAGAAATTTTAAGAACACGAGTCGGAAATTGAGTGAGTTATGCTTTGGAGACCAGTTATCTCTTAATTGTGAACCATGAACGATATATTGCATGGAAATGGTAATCTCCCAAAAGGCCGGTTTTAAAGGAGTGTGAGGAAGCGAACTCACAAGTGAAAATTATGAATACCAAACGGAATAGATGATTGTTCATTAGGGTCCATATCTCTCGACTTATAAACACAAATCAATGGCATCCATCAAAGAATGTGTGGGTCCCTCATATCAATATATAAGCCCATATTAAAGAAATTCATCTTTCATCGCAACGATCTTAAAACCTGTTTGTTGGACTTGGGCTCAAATGCCCAACATATGAACCAGTATTGAAAAATGGCCATATTATGTGCTCATCCATTTCACGGTATACCCCGGGGAGTCCGTAATTTAGTATTCAAAGCGACAGTTCCTCTTTACACTTTTCAATGTTCAAATTACGGTTAAGGAGTCTGTTCCCAGGGAATGGCAAGCACAAACCGCCCCACAGGTCTGCCGGTAACTTCGAGTATACATGGTTGGTCTAAAGATTATCAGAAAATTTTTCTCAATAATAGATTTATTTCAGATAATGCTTCAAATCCTTAAATTATTCGACCGTGTGGATATTTCATCTCGTGATGGCGTGATTTTTTTTTAAATCAATGCAGTACAGCGAAAGGATAAGAAGTTGCAGGATTTGGGATCCATTTAATATTTGCAGTTGTATTCTCCTCGCTCCAATATAATCTGGTCAACTTTCTGGAATATAGTGAAATTTATGAAATTGAAAAGAGCGGTTTGAAGTTCTCATTACGATCTTTTTGCTATACGAGTATCTTTACGACCAGATGTGATAGAAGAGATTTGATGAGCCAAGAAGATGACTATGCTCTAAGATTGACATTGACGAAGCAAATATCGATGCCTGCTGGCAATCAGGGTTACCGATACGGTGTTAGAAAGCCCTTATAGGTCACCTGAAGGCGCGAAATTTCGCTCATGTTGGATGCCCGGCGGTTTGCTACTGCCATCTCGTGCGGTATCATTGTAAAAGACATTTGTTTCTCTCAATGCGAGACAAAATAAGATTGAAACTTGCTCGAATAATGGCAATAACCCAACATTTAGTCGTATGTACCATAGGAGCTCCACGTTGCTCCCGATTAGTGAATATTGTGTCGCATTTATGAAGTTATTCAAATTAATTGTCATTTAATTTCAATTCAAACGTTCTAATTCCTCAACTTACCTTCATGGGTTATCATGTGTTGTTCACTGTCATCATAAGTTTGAAAGGAGGAACTATGGATGAGGAAAGGCGTGAAGAAATCTACGTCCACATCTACACATTACCCCGCAAGCCACCGCAAGGGCGTGTGGCGGGGGGTGTTAGGTCACCAGCTATGCATGCACAACCGCAATCATGTTATCTCTACACAAATATTGATATCATCATGAACTCGAATAATTTTAATCACACAAAAAAAGAACTAATATGCAACAATATTCATTAACAGAATACGTTTATTCAAATCATGCCGTAGAATTGTTAAAAAGATGGGTCTATGAAATAGAAAGAATAACATGAAGGAAATCGATAAAAATATACACTACCAGTTTTGATGATCTCCTACGCGATTCCTATCATCACTATTTTGATCTGCGATAGTCCGAGGAAAAAACAACATTTTGAATGTATCCGTTCTACAATAAATCTCTATGTTTACGTTGGTGATCTGATCTACCATAGTAAGTCGGTGCCTGTAATATATATTTAACATCCTCGGTCAACTAGTGGCTCCCATCCTAATTCTTCGAATAATGTCGTGGTGGCACTGCCACCATGGGCTGGACGGGCGATGAGTGGAGGAGAACACGACTTTTTCTTATCAATTGAAATACCTTGAACACCCCGAGGGTATGGTGAAAAAGCCAGGGGAAATATTTGGGGAAGCCGATTGTAGTTAATAAAAAATAGGGCTAAATAAGTTGTCTCCTTTTTACATCGGCCACCCATTATTATCCTCGCCTCGTAGTAAAATATTCTTTCAATAAGAAAATTAATTGACGAATTTCCCCACTTCTAAGACTATTTTTGTTCGAAATACTGAACAAAAAAAGGGAACTCTTTCCTGATTATCTAACTTTGAATTCGTGCCTCAAGGGATATCCTCCGACTTCCAACCCCCTCTCCCTCCCGGAGGTTTTGATTATTCGCGAGCTTTATCTCCCTTATACCCTTTTCGGGGTATGTTACCCTGATTTTATTGCCGTCCCTGGAGAAACACTGGCTCTCATGAGAATGACATTCCAGTAACAGTGTCACCCGAAACGACACACCTCTTCCAGCTGCGCTGGTAATTTTGTGCAACTTTTCATCTCCAAGTTGGAAGGAAATTCAGAACATATTTTCCTCGTTGCAATTTATCAAACGTGACCATGGTTTTGTTGTAGCCGGAAATAGTATTTATGAATCACAGAAATATCATCGTGGTGTGACTATGTATGAAATTGCGGTTTTGTATTTATGTTCCAGTCCATATCCATTTGACGTAACATATTAGGTAACATTCCATAATGACAGAAATTTTATTTTCCTACTTTATGCCTAAAAATATTGAGGGTCAGCTAATATTTTGGCACAAAGAATTAAAATAATTTATGATTGCAAGCTCACACTTGCAAATGTGCTCTGGAATATTTTCTGCTGGCATTTATACAGTTTCTTTTACCGTGCTAACCTGATCTTGTAGATACCGGAATATTTTTAAAAGCCTAAGGATGTAGACAAATCACCTTCTCACGCTTTTAAAGACGCGCCAACATTTTTCCCATGGTTCGAAACGTTATGAGTCAGCTTGGCGTCCCCCTCCGCCCGTCCCCTCCCTCCCAACCCCGTTGGAACAAGGAGGACCCGGAGTCAGAGGGGGGGCGGGCCTCCTGGAGACGTGTTCGCCATCCTCCACCCACCAAACGTGTACATGTGCCCGACACCGCCTTCCCGACATCCCCTTCTCCCACGCCCCTTCCTTGTAAGATACCCTACTCGAGGATGCCGCCCCTTGGAGCAAACCCTTTGGAAACCACCCACCGACAACACCCTCTCAAAAATCCACGAAGAAAGGGGACGGAACGGACCCCTCACGGCTTATCCGCTCGCCCCCCTCCATGTAGTGCCTCCCTCTTCGCTCACAGCTTCTTCTTTAGGAAGCATTATTCGGGACGAAGACGAAGTCGGCGATGATTAGCAAACACTTGGCAGCGGGACAGAACGCAGAGGCAGGCCGCCCGCCTCCTCTGCCTCCGCGCGGGAATTGCATGACGGCTGGCATTCGCCCAAATTAATAAACTCCCATGAAGAGCACGTCGTGGTCGGAGGCTGCCTTGGTGGCCACGGCGGGGGCGGGAAGGAGGAGGGTTAGGCCCCTGGAACACCGCCTCCCTCAGAAAATGGGCGAGCACCCTGTTAGTCCAAGGGAGAGCAATCCGCGTGAATTTGGGACCTTCGTTCCCAGGTCGGTCCTGGTTCGCCGTCCGCGGGCCGGGCTCCCCTTTGGCGAAACTGGATAGGGCCCGGCCTGTGGGAGTAAACACCTCCTTTTCCAAAACGTCGTAAGCCTCATTTTGGGTGATCGTGTCTCCCCCACTGCAAGACAAATCAAGCGGAACATTTAAGGCGACGCGGCATTCAGAGGATGATGATATTCGCTCCCGTCGCCGCAGCAAGGGTGTGGAATAGCGTTGGAGATTATTAGCATTGGCAGGGCATGTATTTTATGGTAATATCCTGCATGGTAATATTTTTAGTTAATATACTCAGTTTTTTAACAAGTGCACAGCATGATTTGAATATACGCATCCTGTTATTGATTATTGTTGCGTGCGAGTGCTTTCTTTTGTGCGATTAAGGTTTATCGAGTATCATGATCAAAGTAATATTTGTGGAGAGATAAAATGATTGGGATTATGCATGCAAGCCAGGTAACACCCCCTGCCACACGTCCTTACGGCGACTTGCGGAGCATTGTGTAAATCTAGATACACGAAATGCACCCACCAATCGAATATTTGGAACCTCGCTCAATTTTCCCACCGAACTTTATTTTCCGATGTTATTATTGCTGGCACACATCAGGTACTGCGGTGAGTCGGTCATTAAGTCACATATTTTCAATAGATGAATGATTTTAAGAATAATATCGAGGATAGAATTTGCCAATTTAAGCGTTTTCCACATTTTCATGATTTCATCGGAGCAGAGAGTCAATTAAATCAAGAAATGTGCGAAATGATATTTAAACTCCAATAAATCTATTTTCACTCTCACTGATGTTTGCAATGAAATTTGATCACGTGATTCTCATATCATTGTGCCCAAGATTCTTTACATATGAACCCGGTGAAAGATATGGGCAGTATTTTGAGGGAAATATGCCAAGTGTTTGGGAAAATGGGAGAAAGAAGACGTTTGCGGAAGAATCATTCGTAAGAAGTCACGTACGATACTTAAGTACGTACATCAAGGATTAGTTAAGACCTTATCATTAGTAGCGCTATATGGATCCGAAGCCTATTTAACGAGGAGAAAAGGGGGCTGAGCGTATATTAAAGGTTTTCGGATGCGGGTATAGAGACAAATAGTGCAAATAAATCGGCCAGCGTGGAGGATTTATGAGGAACTTTTACATTTGGTGAGCGGGGAGAAATAGTTTTAGATATTATTATTATTCTGCAAGCCACCCCCTAGGTTGTGTGACAGGGGGTGAATATGACCAGGCTAATTTTTAACCGGAATATTTTCACCCCTTACGCAGTCGGACAATGTTATTGTATTAGTAGTTTTTAGGGGAGGCGACCGACAGCTAAGGTCATTTGTGCCATAGGGGATGGGCAGGAAAGGATGAAGGGTGGAGAGAAACCCGGCGTCGGCATTAGCCTACTCTTTACGAAAGGCGCCAAGGGGTCCGCAGCTTAACGTCCCATCCGACGGACGGCGTACTCACTCAAAGTGCCCTCCACAAAGCACCTCAAGTAGGGATCGAGATACCTCTGAAAAATATTCAACACCGCCGGGATTTGAACCCGCGCCCTCAGGGTGGGAAGCCAGTACGTTAGCCCCCGCACCATCTCGATCCCCACAATGTTATTCTGATCCCATATCGTTCGTGGGGAAAATTGCATCTTAAATCTATCTGATATAGACTTAATCTCTTTAATTTTATTGATACCATCTCCCAATAATAAAATAAGGAGAGTATAGAAATAAATCATCACGCCACCAAGAACGTTCTCCACACATCAGGCCCCAAAAGAAGCTGACATCTCTTGTTCCCGTCTCTAATATTTGGTAGTAAGGTTGTGTGCTCATGTGTATATCAGCCAAAAACTATAACTTCTCCCTTCATAATTACCATTGAAGTTATTCAGATGAACATGGAAAAATAAAATTGTCAAGAATGACATTGGCAGCGTTTGATGGACGTTTCGGGAATGAGGAGCACTAATGCGGGCCAGCATCCAACGCAACATCCGAAAATATCCCTCGTCGGATATCCCTCCTAAGGCATACTCCAACACGCGACGTTGCAAACGTTCCATCCCTGTTTTAATTGATCAGTGATAGTTTGGATTGGGAAATGATAGTGTAAACTGAACATCACGACGTGAAATAAGTGACGTGTAGACGTAAAACCTATCTTGCATCGTTAGAGCGTAACCGAGGAAGGGAAGGGGCAATGAAACGCTCTTAATCAGTACATGCTGGAGTGGTTTCTCAAACGGCATACATTTATACTTTGTTTCATATTTTCGTACCCTGAAAGCCACCGCTATGGTGAGTGGCAGGGGGTGAATACACAGCAGAATAATATTTACCCGAATAGGTCCCTACAACGGTCGGATCGTGTTATTCTCATCCCTCATCGCTCGCGGAAAAAAATTACATCTTAAATCTATTTGTTCTGCAAATAATCTCTCATATTTTATTGATATGATCTCTCCTACCATAGTAGGATGGGGGAAATGATATATTTTCAACATCACTACAAAAGAGACATCCTAAGAAGGCGGAAATGGGGTAAATGGCAGAAGAGATAGTAAGAACCAATGTGATATTGAAGGCCATGATGGGAGGGAGAATGTCCGGGAAGGGAATAAGTAGGGAGTCAAAGATAGAATAGGCATATACGATTGCGTCTTGTAGGTACGTACGCTAAATTGGAAAAGAAAATGATGGGGGCGGAAAACTGAAATGATGTTAGGGTATTCCGAAGTTTGCTCTTGTGATACTACGAAGGAACCGTTGGACATATTTCAAATTTACATCCAATAGGTTGAATACCTTGAAATGAACTTTACCCACACAAGAATGACTCATTTTAAAACTGGTAATAACTTGTCTCTTATAATGAGGAATAATAATGGCCATCACCATGTTGAAGCATAAAATATCAGTTTCCCGCTATCTCCAACTACATATATTCAACATCGTGAAATCTTTGAATATTTATAATATTATTTTTCGCACTTTTTCGGACGGAATGACAAATGAATGGTACAACGTGTTTCAATGTATTACGGTATTATCGGGTAAAAGTTTCATGGTTTCACACCCAGATACATATCAAAGAACCTGAGTGAGGTGGGAAGTACATCCACTGAAGATTCACCTCACATTGCCGGTATATGGCGAAACTGGTTACTATATTATATTAATTCTGAAACATTTACATGTTAGCTTACCAAAACGGCTAAAATCTAACCGGCGTTTCATTTTGAGAGAACAAGTGTTTGTTAATGCACATTCAGACCCCTCAAATTAGTTCAATTAATCAGGTGTGTATTCACCCCTTGCCACACACCCTAGCGGTGGCTCGTAGGTTATTGAAAAAAATACAAAAATGTAAAAATAAAATACAAATCTCTCGTAAAATAGCAAATTTGGCGTATTTCGATTGGATGTGTAACATTTTTCGTTTATGTGAGGAATTATTGATATTTTTATGAGTCCAAACGGCATATTTAATAAAATTCATCAAAACGTAAGGTCACAAACCTTTTCCCTTCCTAATTTATTCCACAATTTTATTTGTTCCAGCAGTCAGCGTTGAATACAAACTCTCCGGGCGTATATCGGAAGCAGTATGAAACGTATGGAATTCAATCAAATTGTGGAAGAAAGGAATTAAATGGGATTCACGAGGAATTGGAAGAATAAGGTAATTCTTAATGTTGGGGGAGTAATATATGAATTTATAGAATTATATACGTTCCAACAGTTAGTTTCATCAAGATATTAAAAGCTTCACCTGGAGGATAGTGAAATTTTTAAATGAAGAATTATGGAGAAAATAAAGTTTAAGATTAAGAAACCTAAAAAGGCAATGGTTGACATGATTAGAGAAGACTGAAGGTATTGGTAGAAATTCGAAATAGATACGAAAAGCAAACGAGGATATACTGATGTAGTGGAAGTAATGCAGATCGGAGAAATTTTTAATTACAACGCGAACAGTCGGGAGTGATTTTGAATAAACTTAAGGAGGAACTAGGGGTCATATTTTCATCCGCATTTTGTTATAGTTTGTTTTGGTTCATCAAAATCTATCTCTCATCAGGAGACTACATATCAATTAAATTCCAACTATATCTAAGAGCTACGCTCAATCCAATTTTTTTCGAGGCCGATACTATATTACTAAAATTAAATAACAATTCGACAAAGTTCCTCATAAAACGTTACACCAAAAAGTTGGGAAGCTATGGGATTGATAAATGTGTAATAGACTGGATTAATTAATAACTCTCTAACAGGCCGCTACCAAGGGTCATAACAGACGGGGTGTCATCGGACACAGTAAGCGTAACATCGGGTGTCTCACAATAAAGAGTAATCGGTCCGCTATGGTTCTTTTTATACAATAATGACATCGGGTTTCAGGTTTCCAGTAAACATCGTCTATTTCCTGAAGATTCCATGATATATAGACCAATATTCAGTCATGAAGGTAGAGTATCATTGGCTAACGACCTATTGCGATCCAAAAGTGGTGCGAGACATGGCAGACAGAAGTAAATTTGAATTAAAGCGTTTCGATAAATTGTTGGAGGAAAAATACTTCACCAGAAAACACAAACACTCTACAGGGAACCAACATTACACACGTGAAATCGGTAAAATACTTGCATGTAACGAAAAACTAAGGACATATCCTGGGGAGAAAACATTCGTGACATTTCCGGAATAGCTAATGTAAAGTTAGGATTCAAAAATAGTATGTACTTGGGAATTGTAACGAAAAAGTCAAGGAGCTTTGTTATTTCGTATCTGTTAGGCTCTACCCTGAGTATGCTGCAAGTGTAAGGAATCCTCCTAAGGTAGGCTTAATTTTGGAACTAGATGGAGAGCATCGTGGAGCTGGTAGGTTTGTGAAAAGTTGTTTGATGAACAAGGTAGCGATGCCACGACACTATTGGAAGAATTAGGATGGGAGCAACTAGTTGACCGTAGGCTTAAATACAGGTTAAATTTACTGCGTGCATTTGACGCAAGTAACTTATCTGAGGATTTTAAAGGCATATTACAAGCTCCGAATTATTATGGTTGATATAAACACGTAGGTTAAATCAGAGAGATTTGTTGCAGAACGGATAGATTTAAAATGCCGGTTTTTCCTCGAACCATTAGAGATGATAATAAACATAGTGTAAATCGCGTAGGGTATAATTAGAATTGGTAGTCCATATATATTTGTTGAAAGCCTGCATTTTATTCTTTTTATTTAATAGGCCCAACTTATTTACAGTTCAACCGAATGATTTGAATATACGTACCCTGTAATCGAATATTGTATTGCATGAAAGTACTTTCTTTCGTGTTTGATGCAAGGTCTTCGAGTGCCTGATCAAACTAACCACTTTGGGCGTGGTTAGAATAAATATGTTGGTTTTTAATTTGTTTTTTGTTTCTATTTTACGGGTGGCGACCGAACACCCCCAGCCACACGCCCCCGCGGCGATTTGCAAGGCGCCACTTTTTGACAAGGGCTCACGAACCAATTTGTCTGAAATGCTGTGTCAAAAAATGCTGTGTCAAATGAAGAAAGTTTTAATTTTGTCGGCAACGTGCCTAAGCTACCAAAGGTTGTATTCAAACTCGATACTTAATGCTATTGTCTGCTTTTCTTTAGGTTTCCTATCAGGTGGCTGGCTCGATAATCACGCTGAATGGATACGCATGCCGGATCGGACGTTGGAAAATCGAGAATCGGCTAAATATCGCGTCGCCGAATCCATTCAGGGGGATATTTTCACCCTGAGCCATCTCGCGAGTGCAATCCTCGTGGGATGGCAGAGGGATCGACTGTGTACCCTTCCGCCCCCCCCCCCCAGCACTTCCCTCCCCCCCCCCCCCCCCTTCAAACCAACACCCTCCCCTCCGTCCGGATGCACCGAGGGCAGAGGGTAAAAAGAGCGCGGTCAAATCCACAGGGATGCCAACTGTGTCTCCCCCGGCGCGGTTTTCTCTTGCCAGCTGTTGTACCTAGTATATTGTCTCCTTTGAGGAATTTTTATGAACAGCAAATGAAACAGAAATAAATTAAGATGAATATGGAATCTGAAAATGCGGAATCCGTCAAGGTGTGGGAATTTAAACATGAAAGCCATTTGCGTTCCAAGTTAAAATACGAGGAGGACAGATATTCAAGTCAGACGAGGAAGTGCAAGAAGTAGTCGTCAGTTGGCTTCGTGACGCGTCGGGAGAAAGATACGACGTCGGTGTTAAAAAGCTGCTTACAAGGATGCAAAAAGTGATTGATTGTCAAGGCGACTGTGTAGAAAAATAGCTAAATGCTCAGCCTTTCCAACGATGCACGCAAAGTTGAGAATAAATTTGATTTTTCCTGAAAAAAAATAGGAGACCTTACTTTTCGAATCACCCTCGTACATATTCTGTTTGAATAGGGGATAGACAATTTGCTCCCTTCTTATCATCCCAACAACATTCATTGGGCGTAAAGCTTGGATCGACGGTTCCGTTGCTGGATGGTGGACGTGTTTTCATATGCCAAATGTGTGTGGAATTCGTTCAATGTTCCGTTCAACCGATATTTTGGGATGTAGCAGAAACTATTGTGTCATCCAACCTATTTGTTATGCTCTCACCAGAGCGGCCCAAGCAGCTCGAATTTTATTCTCTATCTCTACCAATGAGTTTTTTCCTATTTTCCAAATATATTTCGCCGTGTAACTGCTACCACAAGTTGAAAGTTATATTTTATATCACGCCAAAATACGTCTATTATTTTATCTTTAGGCTTGAATTATTAAATTTGACCAGATTTTCATTCGACAATTGAGTTTCATTCAACTGTTTTAATTTTTTTATGTAATTTAGGTGTGTGAATGATGTTACTGCTTGCAAGGCTGACGAAATAGTGAAAACCACGCTGTTGGCACTTGAGAAAGTGAGAAGAAAAGATGAGAGACGTTTCATTCTAACCTCTCTTTTGTATTTTATTGCCACGTCCTCGTTCGCCCAACATTGACATTGGGGTCACAATGGGGGTCACCATAGCATCGGATTTTTACTGGGGAAAATATACAGGATTGCACCCAGAAGTGGTAGGACTGATTTTCTCTGGCTCGAATGGAGCGGTGGAGGGGGGTCTGTCTGGCAGAGTAAGGTGGAGGGGGCTCTTAGAAACAGACCAACACCAATCTCAGTCGCCTGCGGGCTGTCGTTGAGTGAGGACACCGTTTTTAGTGAAGCAAGTTTTTTGTCCGCGTCGAAAAACAAAATGAATCTGAATTTAGAGCAACGTTATTCCGTGAAGCTTCGTGCGAAACTCGGGAAGACGGCAACTGAGACCCTTGATATGATCAAGCAAGCTTATGGGGACACTGCCTTAAGCCGTTCCACAGTATTTGAGAGGCACAAGTTGTTTAAAGAGGGTAGGGAGCTCGTTGAAGACGACCATCGCTCCGGACGGCCGTCGACGGCCAGAACCGACACGAATGTGGACAGAGTGAGGACACTGCTGAACACAGACCGACGGTTAACCGGTGAAGAAATTGCAGACCAGTTGGGTCTGTCTGCATCCAACGTCCAACGCATTATTTCACAGGATTTGGCCATGCGCAAGGTGTGCGCCAAGATGGTGCCGAAAATTCTGAGTGTCGACCAACAGGCAACGCGTGTGCACATTTCCGATGAAGTGTTAGCCAATTTGCACCGAGATGAAAATTGTTCGGACAATGTGATAACTGGTGATGAAACATGAGTTTTTCAATATGACCCCGAAACGAAAAGACAATCCGCGGAATGGCAAACGTCCGCGCCCCCACGTCCAAAAAAGGCTCGTATGAGCAAATCAAAAATCAAAACGATGTTGATTGTGTTTTTCGACCGTCATGGAGTGGTTCACAAGGAGTTTGTCCCACCAGGGGAGACTGTGAATGCGAACTTTTACGTGCAGGTGCTCACCCGCCTCCGAGAACGCGTGAAAAGAGTCCGACCGGCCATCGCAAACTGCTGGGTGCTTCATCATGACAACGCGCCGTGCCATGGCGCGCTCGTCGTCAGACAGCTCCTGGCCAAATACGGCGTTGCCACGTTGCCGCACCCGCCCTATTCTCCCGATCTGGCACCACCGGACTTCTTTTTCTTCCCCCTGATGAAAAGACAGCTCAAAGGACGACGTTTTGACTCGATAAAGGCCGTTCAAGAGGCTTCGACGAGGGTCATCAACGGCATCCCTGAAGAAATTTTCCAGCGGGCGTACGGGGAATGGGAGCAACGTTATACTAAGTGTGTAACAGCTCAAGGAGCATACTTTGAAGATTATTAAGTCGATGTAAGTATATCGTCAATAAAATTCTTGTAAAAAAATCAGTCCCACCACTTTTGGGTGCGACCCTGTATATGAGCCATATTTGCGGAGGGTCGCTATAGAAGCATGCATTCGTCAAAAGTATATTCGGAATGTGTAGCGACAAAAAAGTGAAGGATACATGTTATTTTTCTTAAGTGAGGCCGCGAATTGAGTATTCGGCGAGCGTTTGGGATTAATTAAAAAAAAAATTTGATAACAGGATTGAATATGGTACAGAGAAAGACCGCTAGGCTCGTGAAAAATTTGTACAAAATGAGACAAAGCTCCATACACATTTAATGCAGAATCTGGGGTGGGAAAATTTGGATATGCAGACTCAGGGCTAGATCAAACAGACTAATTACAAAGATATGAAGCATGTGGTTCTGCAGCCGATATTGGAGATATAATTAGTCCCCATAATTACATTGGTAGGGCCGATAATTACTGCAAAATAATAGATTTAGACTGTGAACAGATAAATTCAAGTATTCGTTTTTCCCGATCTCTATTCAAGGCAACAGTAAAAGGGGGGAACACCTGAGAAAGTAATAAGCCCACACTTACGAAAATAGGAGTATACCAGATTAAATTCCCGCAAAACACTCTCAATGTCTGGCGTCCTAACGCCCCCCCCGCCGTGCGCCCCCCTTGTGCCAGGTGGGCTGTAGGCGAATGTACAGGGTCACACCCAAAAGTGGTAGGACTGATTTTTTTACAAGAATTTTATTGACGATATACTTACATCGACTTAATAATCTTCAAAGTATACTCCTTGAGCTGCTACACACTTAGTATAACGTTGCTCCCATTCCCCGTACGCCCGCTGGAAATTTTCTTTGGGGATGCCGTTGATGACCCTCGTCGAAGCCTCTTGAACGGCCTTTATCGAGTCAAAACGTCGTCCTTTGAGCTGTCTTTTCATCAGGGGGAAGAAAAAGAAGTTCGGTGGTGCCAGATCGGGAGAATAGGGCGGTGCGGCAACGTGGCAACGCCGTATTTGGCCAGGAGCTGTCTGACGACGAGCGCGCCATGGCACGGCGCGTTGTCATGATGAAGCACCCAGCAGTTTGCGATGGCCGGTCGGACTCTTTTCACGCGTTCTCGGAGGCGGGTGAGCACCTGGTGAGGGTCTGCAATTTCTTCACTGGTTAAGCGTCGGTCTGTGTTCAGCAGTGTCCTCACTCTGTCCACATTCGTGTCGGTTCTTGCCGTCGACGGCCGTCCGGAGCGATGGTCGTCTTCAACGAGCTCCCTACCCTCTTTAAACAACTTGTGCCTCTCAAATACTGTGGAACGGCTTAAGGCAGTGTCCCCATAAGCTTGCTTGATCATATCAAGGGTCTCAGTTGCCGTCTTCCCAAGTTTCGCACAAAACTTCACGGAATAACGTTGCTCTAAATTCAGATTCATTTTGTTTTTCGACGCGGACAAAAAACTTGCTTCACTAAAAACGGTGTCCTCACTCAACGACAGCCCGCAGGCGACTGAGATTGGTGTTGGTCTGTTGCTAAGAGCCCCCTCCACCTTACCCTGCCAGGCAGACCCCCCATCTACCGCTCCGTTCGCGCCAGAGAAAATCAGTCCTCCTACTTTTGGGTGCGACCCTGTATGTATATGAAGTCTATTTTAATGGTGAATTGTCCGTCCGGAATGCGTAGAATACTAACCGGTAATGAGTGTACGCATTGCATTTGTCCCTGTCCTCTTCTATCGTATCTTCTCGTCCTCTTTTTGAAGGCATAGGAATGGTAGCTAACCATGCAATACTCGTAATATATATATGTAGGCATGTTGCATGATTGGTGCTCGGTCGCTCCTTTTACGCGCGATTTTTGGTGGATCGCGGTGTGCCAGGTGCATGAGGAAATAGTGAGACTAAATGTAGAATGGCTGGTGACCTACCACCCCCTGCCACACGTCATTGCGACGGCTTGCGGGGTATTGTGTAGGTGTAGGTGTACGTATGAAAATTATTAAATTCACTCTTGGTAGGATGTGTGTGTGAATAAAGTAATGTTTGAATTGAATTAACACTACAGAGTATTGTGAATTATGAAAAGGAGAAAGCATGGTCCAATTTCCGGAAAAAATTTTCTCTTCGCATTTTTTTTTACTGGCTATAGTTCTTCACTTGTGATATAAAATTAATGTATAAATGAAGGCGCTCATATTTATGCGGATTGAGATCAGCTAACTGGTTTTCGCAATACATTTAAGGAATAGTTTATTATTCTCATTCGTAAATGATTGCGACATATTTTAGAAAAAAAATAATTTCGGAGGGAGTGCTTCATTTTGAAAATGATAAAACATTTACTGGAAGATACATTGAAAGGAATGTTTAACATCAAAAGATTGTCTGAATGAATGTATAAATGGAATAAGTGCCTACCTTCCTTAAACGTTTTTTCTCGTCCTCTTTGTGTAGGCATAGGAATTGCGGCTATCCATGTAATATTCGTAATATGCGTAGGCATGCTGCATGATTGGTGTTCGGTCGCCCCCTTTGCTCGCGGTTTTTAGTTGACCGCTGGTTCTCTTCTAGCATGAGGAAATGGAGGGGATATATGTAGAATGGATGGTGACCTACCAACCCCTGCCACACCTCCTTTCGACGGCTTTCGGGGTATTGTGTAGATGTAGATGAACATGCTTCCTTCTGCGCCGTAATCTTCAACATGAGATGTAACCATTGCTAAGAAAAATGTACCTTTGTAAGGTACCAGGTATTGCATTGAAAATGTACATCAAAATCTATTGAAATGCGTAATAATCCTCAGCCCAGCAACAAATGCATGGTAATAGTTTATATAAATGCAAAATTTATATAGTGATAAAATATTTTATTGATTTCATGCCTTCTGGTATTTTGTTACATTTTTTCACGATGTAATGTAAAAATATCTGCACCATATTTTTTTCGATAAGATGAAACAGGCAGAGTTTCAACATTTCGTGATTCCAGCTTATTTACAATGATTTTTGATGTCAATTTTCTGTATAAGTACGGTGACAGTGTTTTAGCTCTGTATATATCCTTACTTTTATCTACCTTCCGTCATAAAGCAGTTTATGGTATGGGATGGGCCTTTGTAGGTAATTATTTATAAAAAATAAATCAAATGTAAGAGTATATTCTATTGTTTCAGGCTTCACTTCGTGGAAGTATTTAATATCCATACTAAAAAGAAAGACCGTGGAAAAGTACGAGCCTTTCTTTTTAGTATGGATATACAAATGTAAGAGTTTTGAATTTTCAGATTCACGGAAACGTATTTTGAACACACATAGAACATTGGTCAAAAATCAGACGCAATAGCACCTGTATAAGATTTGCAAGTCATGAAGCTGGAAAAAGGTGCCTGAAATATTTTAACGGACAGTTTTGTATGACTTGTTAGCTATGAGGCATGAGTGATCATTCAAGATTAATGTTCTGTCGGTAATCCCTCCCGGGAGTAATTAGTTATTAAAACTAGGGGAGTCATTTTCACATCATGAAAAGTCATTTTGGTTCTGATTTTTGACATAAAAGGATTGCTGTACTTAGAAATGCCAAACACAATTTTCTGTTTTCGTAATTTTGAGCAAAGCTTAGTTGATTGACATCAAAACGAGTATGGCTTTGATATCGTCGGTCAATTTTTGAAGATGGGGAAGAAAGAATGCCCAAATTTATCAGTGTCTGAGGCTATACTATGTGTCATTTTCCCATTCGTGTGGGTGACTAATCTGTCGATGTTTAGGTATCTAATGATGCCCTCGGTGTACTTACGCAAATTAAAGAGACGTGGACTCGGAACACACGTGAGGAAACTCTTCCCGTGGTGAATAAACCTTAGACCAAACGAGTTAGTGAAAAGAACTGCAGAAAAAAGACAAAAAGGTGCTTGGGTTGTTATTTTCAATAAGAGGAAAAGTATCCTGTATACGAGAATGAACACTTCTATTAGGAAACACTACACGAAAAGAGATGAATTTTTGGATTCCTCGTCCAGTTTGAAATACGAGGGTAGGCTGAAAACTAATGCACACATGCTTGCAGACCACAAGCAAAATGACTTTCAGAAGCATTCCATGTGGCATGTGGAAGTAACATTCCCCCTCAACACGCTTGCGTAGGTTTGAGGTCGTTACATTCATCCAGTGTATTTTGAGAAGCGAAAGTATAGAGACCTGTTCTAGTGCTATGTCAACGCGAGTTAAACAGCGCGCTTTTATCGAATTTTTAACTGCTGAAAAAGTGACTGACTCCTACTGAGATTTATCGTCGTTTAAAGGCTGTTCATGGTGACGATGCCGTTGAAAGGTCTACTGTAAATCAATGGGTAGTAAACTTTCGTGGTTACGAGCATTACGTAAAGACATTAAAACAAAGGCTCTATGCTTCCTAAAATAACATACAGTGAGCCTATTTTGACATTGCGGGTCTCATAAGGGAACCATCCCTAATTCCATATCCTTTCGTCCTCCTCCTATGTGTAATCAGGGCCAGTGGTTTTTAAGAAACTAAGTTTGACGTCATCAGAAGCATATTACTCTTAATACCCGACTCTGTTATCTCATGTTAATGCCTTTTAATTTGAGCCAGCCCCGTGCGTCGACACCCACCGAGATTAGTCGCGTGCTCAGCAAGGCGAGAAATGTACCGGATCCTGGACGGGGTCTCGCCGTCGATTGAAATCAGGGCCGAGGGAACGAATGCCTTTGCTCAAAGGGATAACTGTACCTTCATCACGTCGGAACCGGTCGTCTGTCTGATAATTTGGCAAAAGACTGGGCGCTTCCATTTTTTAAAAATTCACGTCTCTTTCGGGGGAGTCACGCCTGACGTGAATCCAATTCCGACTCCGAGCCTCGCGGATTGCTTTAATTGGGAAACACATCATCACCGTGTGTCAGAGGAAAGCTGCTGACCATAGCCGTCCCCACTTTAAAATTCCTCATTAATTTCGTGGAAGTAATAATTAAGTCTTGTTCTCTTACTCCTTGAAAATTAGTGCACATTTCAGCTCTCCTCCTCCTTCTATCCGTTACATGAGTCGTATCGCGTTGATTTTAATTTTATCTGAATCAGTCAAGGAGTTTTTTGAAGTACCCAAGGAATGAACACTGTTACACTTCAAAGATGATATAACGAATAAGGGTGACAACATCATCCTACAGTACAGGAAAACATTTGGCAACCCCACACACTTTTTCCCTCTCACTCTATAGCTTAGCCAAAATTCTCCCCTTTATTATAGTCTTCATAATTCCATTTCAACTCTACATGCCCTTCCTTCTTTTTGCCCGCCTTACTTGATTTCTCGTCGCAAAATGCTGTCTTGTCTTATCACGCCGAAGACTTCCTAGTTTCTTTCTGTCCACTTTGCGTTTTCCGTGCCGTGGCCCCGACGACCATTACCTGGGTCTACTGCACTCGACCGATTGTAGGAATTGCGGTTGTAGAAGTAGTGAGGTTGAGGGAGAAGTCCCCGAACCAAGTGCTGGACGGAATTACCGAAGATAAAATGAATATGCCGAGTGGGAAATAAGGAAATATTCGAAAGTTTAGAAGGATGAAAATAATATCCGACTTAAATTTGTGAAATTACATTTTTGAGAAATATACAAAGTCCTTAAATTCTTCAAGGGAAAAATTATGTTTTGAGCTCCTTGCGGAGAAGTGCAGGAATAGTCGAGGGTAAGGAAAATCTTTCAGGCAGCGAATTTTTATCAGAAATATTTTAGTAGTCATTAGAAAAAGAAAGTTTCGACGAGGAAGAAGACATTTCGGAAAACGCAATCTGCAAATAACGAGAGATGTAGGACGGGATGTTTTTCTTTGAGGTAAGGTTATTGTCTTTGAAATGTGACGCCACAATTTCTTTGGAGTTAAGAACTAATTAAGTACTTACGAATTTCATTTCAATTCCTCACTCACCGCTCTTTCGGTTTCCGCGCAAACTTGAATGTGGACCTGCCTTCGTTTTGTCGCTAGTTCTCCATGGGCCATGCGCTGGGTGATTGCATTTATTTACGAATGATCCATTTCAAATTTTGTAATAACACACGAAGTTCATCAATCCTACTAAAAAATTTCCTTGGCTCATATCTGCATTCACCATATGTTTTTGTTCACCTGCCAGTTTTCCCGCGAATCGCCGTGAAACCTATTATCGCAGTGTCGATAGTATCAAATGCGGCGGCGGGTATAGAGTACGGTCAGCGGCAATCGCGGTTTCTGAAACCGGTCGGAGGGAGTAAGAGTAAGAAATGCAGGAGTCAAATTAATTATTCAAGCGATTAACTCAAATAGAGCCTCTTTCGAGCACCCATTAAGCGAATTAGTTGCACCAAAAGCCCTCGGAGTCAAAGAGGGTGAGATATTAATGATAACGCGCGACAGAACTCCGCGGCAAAATGCCGCATTGGCCGGGGTGATTGCCGTAATTATTTGAGGAAGATACGTGGGGGTTGACGGGGGGGGGGGGTGGAGGGAGGGTGGGCGCATAATGCATACGTATTATGTAGAGTGTAGGTGCCCGCAATTAAGGGTCTACGTGGTGCGGGCACCCCGCCATGAGGCTCACCCCCCTCCACCTCCCCGGCGCACGTTCTCGTCGCGGGACCGAAGCACTCTCCCTCTCTCCGCCCCTGCCCATAAGGGGGTTGGGACGGGGGGGGGGGGTTCGGAGGAGAGTCACATCCATTACTCTTATCTCGTGGAATCGTTTTGATTTAATTAACAGACGGCTTTATGGCCTCGGAATTGAGTTAGAAATTGCTGATCATGCAGTTTGCATTAATGAATCCTAATGGCGAATGTGCAGTGCGCGACCATTTCCACACCCCTTGCCGGCCCTGGCCTCTCCCAGGGTCGTGGTCTTCCCTCACTCCGATTGCCACACGCAATAACGCAATCGTTGTCGTGAGTCGCAAACATGTCGGCGCCGAGATTGACTAGATTTGACGGTTCACGCGGGTTTTCCTTTTAAAAGTCATGTCAAATGTTACGATGTTTTCTGAATGTTAATGTTTTTTTCGGAAACGATTTAAGTCTATCAATCTCTCTGATGCTATCGGTCTGTACAAAAAATCTTCCCGTAGGAAAGAAATTTTTCCTTGTGTTCAACGATTGATAAACTGAGTACCTCACTGTAGGTTAGGTATCATTCGAAATGGTCGTTCTACTCACGGAACACTATAGGTACACAAGAGCTGAAGTCAGTCATGGATATATGACCTAATCCTTGTTAATTTTGTAAATTCAGCGTATATATTTTAAACAACTATTAAGATGCTCAATTTAAGGATTATTATTATTAGGTAATCTAACAGTTAAGGTAGGTTTTTGGATGGACATGATTACTAATTAAATAATTTGTGACCCCTAGCAAAACACAACATCCTACTCTACATCAGGTCCCTCTTCATCTCTGAGTACCTTCTTCCTCCCTGCATCCCGTCCAACATCCCTATCCTGTTCCTTTCCTTTTTCTCGTTTGCCTAACATTCTCCCCTCTATCACAGTCTTCAACATCCCACTGCCGGTAAAAAATCCCCTTCATCCACTTTTCCTGCCTCCATTGGATTGCTCCCAACAAACCCCTCTCTTCGCCCACCATACCAAGTACTTCCTCATTTGTTTTCCTCTCTGTCCATTTCGCCTTCTCCATTCTTCTCCACACCCACATTTCAAAAGCCTCCAGTCTACGTCTATCCTCCTGCTTCAATGACCACGTTTCCGCACCGTACATAGCTACGCTCCATATCAAAGTTTTTACGAGTCTTTTCTTAATATACTTACTCAAAGTCCCCGTCATCAACTCCCTCCTCCTAGTGAAAGCCTCTTTGTCTAGCGCAATTTTTCTCCTTACGTCCCTACTACTTTGACCGTGTTGGTCCAAAAAACTTCCGAGATACGTAAACTGTTCTACCTGCTCTAGTTTTTGCCTTCCTATTTTAATATTTAGCTTAGCCTTTTTCTTTCTAGAAAATCCCACAACCTTTGTTTTATTTATATTGATTCTCAACCCATACCTGTCCCACTTAATTTCCAATTCACTCAGCAATGCTTGCAACCCCTTGGCTGACTGATAAACTAAAGATTGGTCATCAGCGAATCTAACTGATTTTACGAATTCCCCGCCCACTTTCATTCCTACCTCGAGTTCTTCCCATGCCTCTTTGATCATTTCCTCTGCATACAGCTTGAACAGCAACGGTGATAATGGGCAACCCTGCCTTACACCACTTCCTAACACTGCCCATCCGGACTCCCCGTTCCCCATCCGCACCTGAGCAGTCTGAGACATGTACAGGTTGCGGATTAGCCTCCTTTCCCTCCAATCTATTCGTATTTTCTGCAATATACTCATTAGTTTTTCCCAACTCACTCCATCAAACGCTTTTTCGAAATCTACGAAACAGGCAAATACCTCCTGGTTGTGTTCTATATTCCTCTCGATTAATCATCTCATTACTGCTATGGAATCACGCGTACCTCTCCCCTTCCTAAACCCAAACTGATCATCCCCTAAGTAATCATTTGCCCTACTCTCCATCCTTTTGTTTATGATCCTGAGAACAACTTTAGCTGCGTGGGATATCAAACGTATTGTCTTGTAGTCCTCACATGACGTGGCCTTTACCTTTTTCGGAATAGGAACTAAAACTGATCTCACAGTCTTCCGGCCAGATTCCTTCCTCATAAATACTAGGAATCAGCCCAAATAGCCTCTTTATCCCACATTTTCGTAAACATTTCAGCATTTCCTCGGGAATGTTATCCGCCCCCACGGCCTTATTTAGTGTCATCTCCCTTGATGCCCTTTCTATCTTATCGTCTAGTATGCCTGAACCTAAGCTATCTACCTCTACGTCATATTCTTTTTCAATGTTTAACTTTGTTGGTCTAAATTCTTTATTATATAATACTTCTATGTATTCCTTCCATCTCTCTTTGATCTTTCCTGTGTCAACTATTATCTTACCCGCCTTATCTCTAACTGCTATCATAAATTTTCCTTTCTAACTTCTCGATAACGATTTAACTTTGCTGTAGAGCGCACCAATTTCTCCCTTCCTCTGCAGACTTTCCATATCCTCGCATTGCATCTTCCACCACGCTTCTTTTGCTTTATTTGTTGCCCGCCTTAATTTATTCTTTAATTCTTTATACTTCATTTTGCCTAACTTTATGTGTACATTCTTCCATTTTCTCCGCTCATCCATCTTTGGAACATTATATATGGAGTTAGCACTAGCGAACAAAAACACAGAAACAGTGTTTTGTGTCAAATTACAAATGTCCTTTGATGATGAACTTAAATCCTTTTCATGAAGCAAAATTGGCACCTGCTCGCTGTGGATTGCGCACTGTTATGGTTTAAGGGATGGCCACAGAAGAGCCCTGGGGAGACGTGGGCCGCAGGGGCCGATCGATTGTCTCAAACGGAGGGTCCCTCCCCGTTCCAATCGGAATATGCGAGCTTCCACCGCCCTCGACGCTAATTTTCCCCTCTGCTGGGGGTTGTTAACACGGATTCGTGACTTGCGGGGGTGGGGGTGGGAGAGGATATGTAGGGAAGCGATGAGGCTATAATACCCTCCCCTCCGATCTCAAACCCGAACTCAAGGAGAACCCCATCTCCCGGGACAAAAGGGATTTCTTGTCCAATTTCCACCCGCGGCTGCCTTGAAACCAAAACTAAATCAAATCCCGGCCTCCAATCAAGTTAATCCCTCCTTCTAATGTCGTTAGCCACCTCACGACTTCCATGGAAACCTCTCCAAATCCCCAAGGGGGACGAAATGGGACCCCTTCCCCCTTCCTTCCATCGCATTCTCTTCATACCACGAACCCCCAACGCCACACACTCCCTCCCTCCCGTTAGAGTCCTCCCGCAACCTCCCGACCAAGCCAAGCACACCGTGACTCTACACGAGAGAGAGAGGGAGATAGGGGTGTATATAAGCATGGCCACCCAGCGAAATACTTCGGTGTCACATTCGAATAGTATGTAGTGCGAAAAAAACACGTCATTGACATATGTAAAGAACCACATTTTAGAATGCTCATTTAATCAGATTTATATTGGGAATTTGTCGAAAGCAATATTTAAGAATCGGTGCCTTTTACGTTGGCTTAAGACTTCACCCTGAGTACTACATCTACATCTACACAATTGCCCGCAAGCCAACGCAAGGGCGCGTGGCGGGTGGTGTTATTTCAGAAGTTATTCATGGATAATTCATATCATGTCACCCTTACACAAATATTATATTGATTGTGCACTCAAAAAATGTCAATCGCACGGAAAAAGGTACTCGCATGCAACAATATTCAATTACAGGATACATACGATTATGTTTAAATGATATTGTAGAACTGTAAAAAGATGGCTCTAATAGATAAAAAAATATAACATGTAGGAAGAATCATGCTGGACATCGACAAATACATTAACTACCAATTCTGATTATCTCCTATGCGATTGCTGTCATTTCTATTTTAGTCTACAATAGTCCGAGGAAAAAACGACATTTTAAATCTCTCCGTTCTACAATATGATCTATCATTGCAGGTCGGGGCCTGTAATATGGCCTTGACATCTTTAGATAAGCAACCTGCCTCAAAATGACGCAGTAAATTTAAAATGTACTTCGATGTTCTTTTAAATGTACTTCAATGTAACTTTAACATGTACTTCAATGTAAATTTAACATGTACTTAACATGTAACTTCAATCGACGGTCTACTAGTGGCCCCTATTCGAATTCTTCCAATAGTATCATGGCACTGCTACCTTTTTCATTACAACTTTTCACAAACATTACTGCTCTACATTGCCCTCGATCTGGTCCCTACTTCAAGAGATTCCCATGCATCTGATGTGTACTCTACACGGGTGGATCCTAGCAAACGAGAAATAACAAAGCTCCTTGACCCTTTCTACACCACGATTCCCATGTATTCTTTTCGTGAATCCTAACTTTTTTATTTTCCATTCCGCAAATTTCACAAACGTGTTTCCCACAGGCCATCTCTATAGTTATCGATACACAAAAGTTCGAGTATTTTACCGATTCTACGTTTGTTAATTTACTTACCGGGGATAATAGGGACGGCTTAAGGATTTCGAAGGGTTTTAAGTCAATAAATGGAACATGCTTCTTTGTTAAGATGCTCGTTTTGTGAGAAAGTCTTGTGAACGAACAGGAAGGGATACATTGTTATTGGACCTCCTGGGTGGAGAACCAATCAAGGGCTGAAGGTTACTTACCTGTTAGTAAAATACAAGCCGTAGGTATCTCACGGTGTATCCAAGGAATGGTTCAAATCTCGCATTAGATTGGCTGGAGGGACCAAAGGGGAAAATCGAGGTAAATTGACTACTGATGTAATTTGGACTCCGTAAAAAAATACTTCAATGTTCAAAATCTCATTTCATCCTTACTAATGGTGCACAAAAACTTCCTATCCCGCCTCGGGGGCTGTTTGAAGGGTTAGTGACATGGATAAAGAAATCCGGACCTACCCCATTCCCCCTAACCCCCACACCCCTCCACCTATCAAGAGGCCGCTCCGCCAAAACACTACCTCATTGGAGGATTGCAATAATCCGCCTGGTGTTGAGGTTTACGATCGATTTCTCACATTGTTTTTTGGTTAGGAATAAATGAAATGTAATTAGATTTGCATACAATTAGCCTTGAATGCTCCCTTTTCTGACTCTTTGTGACACCGTGTGACATTCATTTGAAGGAAAATGAAACATATCAAATGCAAGATTAACGAATCCTTCAATGCATGGTTTTTATGAAAAGTATTGAGAGAGGCTTCTGAAAAATTAGATTTATTTCTGACATTGCGAAGAATTCCCCATAAGTTCTTCAAATCACATCCCTTGAGTGACGACGCACGTTTTCCAGCTCCCTCAGTAGGCGGATTCCGGAAGTTCCTGAAGGGTACGCGCGTATTCTTCTTGGACGGCGATTTGAGGGAGGATTTCACTTTTGAGAATAGGAAGTAGTCTGCTGGTGCCAAATCGGGTCGGGGAATCATAGCGATGTCGTTGAAGAAGGTCTTCGCAAGCAGACACTCTCGGCTCTGCTCCTGGTCGTCCTTCAAGACCTCCGGAATGAATTTAGCGCAGATTATTTACATTGCCGAGTTTTCAGTGATAATGGCGAGCACTATGATCTTATCAATGCCAATATGATATGCAATTATGTGTACACTTGACGGACGATCTGAATTCCGCACTTTACACATATTTCCACGCGGTTTTTGGGTGGATCGCGGAGTGCCAGGAGCATAAGGAAATAGAGGGAATATATGTGGAATGGCTGGGGACCTACCGCCCCCTGCCACACGCCCTTGTGACGGCTTACAGGGTTTTGTGTTAATGCAGATGCCTGGAAAAATTGTGACCAATACTTTTTTGCAAACGTTGTCTATAGCATTTCTAACATCATTTTAATGAAAGCTCCCGAACCTTTTTTAATCGTAATATTCCGTTTCACTTATACCATTGAATCGATAATTTCTGATTTTACGATCTAACTGTCACATTTGACAGAATTATGCCAACTCAGCGGCTATCGTTTGGCTTCTTGAAAATAATGATTTCACAATTTCCTCGCCAGTGAAAATGGAAATCGCTCTGACTGAAACGTATCATTCCACATACTATTTTAATTAATTTCGCACATTTCAATGATGTGAATTAAATGCTAGTAGAGATTACTAAATAAAAAATTATTGTGACGATTTTACTTCTCGATTTGTCTAAAAAATGTTTTATTTTGTTTTTCGCTCTACAGCCTAAGGCTAAGATAAACATGAAAATAAGAGGACAAAAATCAGAGCAGGTGGGACAGTTTACGTATCTCGGAAGTGTTTTGGACCAAAATGGTGAAAGTAGTAGGATTGCGCTAGGCAAAGAGGCTTTCAGAAGGAGGAGGGAGTTGATGACGGGGACGTTGAGTAAGGATGTTAAGAAAAGACTCGTAAAAACTTTGATATGGAGCGTAGTTATGTACGGCACGGAAACGTGTTCAATGAAGATCATGTTGACTGTAATAGGGGGCAAAATGTTGGGCAAACGAGGAAAGGGCAGGAATAGAATAGGGATGTTGGATAGTATGAAGGGACGAATGAAGCGCACAGAGATGAAGAGGGACTTTTTTTAGAGTAGAATGTTGGGTAATGTTTTGTTAGGAGTCACAAAATATTTATTTGGTGGTTGTGTCCATTCGAAACATGCCTTAACCGATAGATTACCTTCAAAAATCGCTGTTTCTACACATCGTTCTCAGGTTTACAACGAAAGTACTTCAGTAGTATACCGAACAACCGTCCGTTTTGATGTGAATCTGTAAATTACACGTTTTCATACAACTTTTATTGAAAGAAATATTAGGTCTCCGGGCTACAAATGACGATTTATGGGCAATTTGGTTTCATGTTTCAGGGCCGAAGGCTTTATGTCATCCGGGAGCAATTAAGAGAATTTTTGAAAGACTTTTTTACGAAAGTGGAGACTTTTGTCTCCTGTCATATGCTCGTACAACTTTGGAGTAGTTGCAACTCTTAACTTGCATTTCCGTGCATTATTATCTGTAATTAAATCAGGTATAAAAGAATTACCAGTTTTAACGATCTCTTCCAATGAAGTTAGTTCTACGAAAATTATTCTAGTAGTAATCGGCCTAAAACTATGAAAATTTCTTCACTAAAATGTTGATAATTCTGTAAATCAAGGAAATTTTTTTCTAGAAAGTTGTTTTCTTGAGAGTGGATACACCAGATATACAATTTCTCGAACTACTATTTAAAATATTAAAAAAACCTCTTTAGTAATATCCCTTTCTAAAGATTCTCTACGACTCCGAAATGACAAATATGATTCAAATCCTCTGTGAGAGGCATAACGCCCCCTTGCGACTCTCTTAAGATCAGAGGACGAAGTGAAAAAAACCCTGATCTGCTCCCAATAAAACAGAAATTTGTATTCCGCCTTCCTTTGAATTCCGCGCAAGAGTCGCGGTGGAAGCTTCCCTTTAACTTTTTATTTCTTTTTATTTCAATTACGAAAGAGCTTGGCGAACATCAATCGAATCCCATTCGCTTCTGAGATTCCCTCCATCAAACCCTTTCCACCCTTCCACGCAACCCCCCCCCCTCTCCTTCTCCCCTCGCTTCGGAACCCCTTGTCCTTTCTCGCTGCCATTCTCACCATTTCCCGCACGATCCCGGTGAAATAAAAGATATCCCTGCAATATGTACACTAGCGTAAATGTACATATGTATGTATGCATGCATTCACCGAAAAAGGAAGCTCCTTTTGAATTCCGGACGCGTTCCCTCCCCTCCCCCCATTCTTCCCCCCCCTCATCTTTATTCTCGCGTCTCCGCCCCCCTTCCTCGCCTCCGCCAGGGTTTCCAGCAGCGCTGCGATGAAAAAAATAGGTCGCACCTCGAGTTCGCATTCGTTTCGCCCTCTTTCTCGCGGTCTCCTTAAGTCTAATGGGATGCCATGAAGGGGAGAAGGGCGGGAGTGATAGGGAAAGGGATAGAGTGAGTGATCGACGAATAGATTGGCTCCGTAAGGGCAAATACGCCAATCAGAGCGAGGGTTGGTTTCGATAGGCAAGGGTCGACTGGAGGCCCAACGCGTTGTGCGAGTCGAAATGCTCCCACAGTAAAGGAAGCGGATGCCGAGTCCTTTCAGCGGCCGTTTCACCCGAAGAGCTAATTGTACCACAAATCAGACTGCATGGGTTTTAAGCTGCTATCGCATGCATCATGGGGAATGAAAATCGTCGCCCTAACTAGAACCAAGGACTTTGTGTTCGTGAGATGAGAAATCAACACAATATCTTTCCACCGCATATTAAGACACGTATTTAAAACAGAAAATAAATCTGCCAATATGTTTAAAGAACAGCGTGGAATGTAGTTAATTTCGTGGATTTATTCAATGAATTCAATGGGAATGCAAGTATCGCATTTTAATAATCATTCTAGTTAACTGAGATTTGGACGAGGGTTTCCTATAAGGGTAGAGTATGGTGTAGTTTAGCTGACTAAAATAGTCGATTGGGTATCGAGATATCGATTAGAATGCGGGTCAAGGTGAATTATTTTCACGATATGAATTCTCTCGTTTCTTTAAAAAATTTCTTCTTGTTTCATAATATTCAACTACCTCTATCTTTTGATCGCGAGTTTCGGAAGGTAAATAACATTTCTCTAACCTTACGGCTTTCATTTACATCTACATAATACTCCGCAAGTCGCCGCGGGGGCCTCTGGCGGGAGGGTGTCAGGTCACCACGCGTAAAATAGAATAAAACCACATGCAAAGCCAAATTCACCTCTATGCAAACATAAGTGTGATCTTGCGCACTGGAGAAACCTTAATCAAACACGAAAGAAAGTACTAACATGCAGCAATATTCAATAAAGCGATACGTAGCATACTGTGGAATTGTTAAACAGCTGTATCTATTGAATAAAAGAATAACATGAAGAAATAAACTGGCTGGATACTGACAAATATATGCACCATCAATTCTATTTATCACCTTCGTGATTGCTGCCATATCTAGCTTTAAAGCAGTTTATATGTGAACACACTCTGAAAATACAATGTTTGCTTTGGGATCATTTGGAATCAATGAATGTAGCGAACAATTAAATTTGAGACTGGAAGTCTTGCAAAGAGTGGGCAATGGAGGAAGAGGAATTTTTAAGTTTTATGAGGTGCACTGGCGAAGGAATGGAATGAATGAATCAAATATGTGGATGCTATTTTTTCGTGCTGAAACAGTTTTAACTATGATTTCGAATTGGTTGGGATGGTGCGCATTTAAAGAGAAATTTGAAGCTGGGTGAACTCTTGAAGGGTGATAATTATTTTCGAAGTTTGGTGGGTGACTAGTTCCAGTCTCTGGAGTTGATGCCTTTTGAGGAAATGAGAAAGAGAAACTAAAGAAAGGACAAGTGAAGAATTGTTGCAGAACTGAACTTTTCGGACGTTTTCATATGTATCGAAAGAAATGCTGGTGACCTGTATTTGGATTCGAATGAAAAGGAGTATTTGTGGAGAGGGAATGAAACTGGACTTTCGCGAGTCCACACCCATCCACTTCGGATGGCGTTAAATCGCGAATCGCGCCAAAAGACGTGGTTCGCAAAAGTGGCACTCCACTCATGGCTCGGCTGTCTATTCTTTATTTCTTAATTCTTTCGGGAATTCGGTTTATCTTAAATGCGAAACTAAATTTATAACTAAAGTTCTTGAATAAACCAATAATCTCATCGCACTGGATACAAGCTAATATAATTAATTAAATAAATTCAATTCGAAAGGTGTTTATTTATCCAAGCAGTTGCACATAGTTTAAATAGTGACAATAATAACAGTAACATTTTTATATATTATAGCAATACAACTGACAAGGAAGCCCTGTTATAGGCAATATGCCTCTTCAGGGTATATAACAGTTGCTGTAAGAGTTTGCGTTCAGCGATTGCAGAAAGGAAACATTTAAAAAATATTCTGGAACTTCGGGGTGGCATTGGCCTCTGGCATTTGCCCGCGGCGGAGGGGAAACCCGAAAAACCCTCCGCTGACCACCGGAAAGGACAGGATATTTATATAAATAAGAAAAGAACAGGGCAATTACATAAATACATTAAGTTGTATATATATGGAGAAAACAGCATTAGCAAATTTCAGAATGCAAACAAACAAAGGGATTCAAAGGTCCTGGCGAGATAATTGGCATTTTTTATCTAACATTAAGCAAATGGAAGGCGAAAATTTCATAGTTCATGGTTTCGTCTGCATAGTAAGAGCATAAGTAAGCCAACGCAAGGGCGTGTGGCGGGAGGTGTTAGGTTACCACCCGTAGAAGACATTATAACCGCATGCAAAACCCACAAATTCATGCCAATCTACGCCCACAAAGTCGTATACATTCATGAAAAACGAATAATCTTCATATATACGCAACGTTTAACCTTGCCCTGACTTGTAAATGGAATGTCTTTAATATTTCTATAGCGAGTGTGTTTTCTTACAATTAGGATTCCTGATTGTTCGGGGAAAGGACGAGTATCTGTATCTTTCTATATACTGGAATTTATCTCCCTCATCTTATCTTTGTGGTCTGATAAAACCTTTTTAACTTTCACGTATGCAAATACATATTCTATAAACTGAAGATACATATGCACCTTAGAATGCGGTAAAAATATATCCAATAACGTGAAAATTAGAATAGATAAGTAAAAAGGGGAAATTCCACTCCCACATTGACATGCAACTTGTGGTCTCCAACCCCGAGGACAAGGGAGGTGGATGTAATAAATAGTTCGGGACCATAATAATTCCTTCAGGGTCATTGTCAAACTCGTTTGTTCTGAACTTTTCTTAAAGTCTAAGTATCGATCGCTTGTTCTCCTCGCATCTCAAGTGGCACCCAGCTTAATTTCCCCTATAAGGTCTGTAACACTCGTCTTCTTGTTGCAATAATTTTCTCGCAGAATAAGACGGGCCTAGTATGAAACATTACATTCTGAAATTCGATAGCACTTGATCAACAGCTGAAAAATCCCCTCCCTATTTGTACCGAAAAATCGTCTTCGAAAAATCACGCCAATCCAATACACGCGACTCTCATTTAATGTGTCTTCTTCCTTAATTAATTTGAGTTTAACGAAGTTCAGTACAATTTAAAAATAACAAAATCTTCTGCATTCGTCTTATTTTTTCTTTCGATCAAAAAATGAATCTCAAAATAGCCAATCTGGCATTTTATTGGTATTATGGACAATTATTCAATAATTTACAACGAAAATACATGGGAAAGAAGAACTATGAAGTCATCATGGAGCTAAGACTACTGAATTATAGACTGGAATGCCATTCAATAATAAATCATTCATTTTTAACCCTAATGTATATCGTAATGATTGGAGAAACAAGGGCATCCTTGTTAATGTGTGTTGTTAAGGTCCGTGAAAACTAAAATTCATGAGAGCATGTTTTAGTTTAGCGCTGACGGCTATGAATTCACTCCTCAGCATTGGCGTGAATAAAGCACAAATTATGCCTGTCATAATTGTTTTTTGCTAGTTTACCATTTAAGGAATATTTTAAATGGACACAAACTTGACTCAGCGAGATATCTTAACCTCGCTTTACGATACGAAACCTGACATCCCACTCCACGATAAACGGTTTGTTCATCAATTCCGAATGTTTTCTCCCTCCCTTCATTCATTTTGCTTCTACACCTCTCTAGCCCAATGTTCTCCCCTCTGCAGAGACTTCAGCATTCACTCCATCGCCAACTACAATGCTCTCCTTTCACCATTTCTGCCTGTTTTGTATTCCCCCCAACATTCCCACATCCTCCTCCATCATTGCTAGCGTTTCTTCGTTTGTTTTCATTTTTTCCATCATTCTTCAACCCCACATTTCAAAAGCCTCCAATCTACGCTCTTCGTCTTGCTTCAACAGCCATGTTTCCTTGCCGCACGTAACTACATCAAAGTTTTTCCTAATCGTTTTTTAGCACTCTAAACTCAACGTCTCTGTCATCAGTTCTCTCCTCCCTGTGAAATATTCTTTAAATAAAACAATTTTTCGTCTAATATCCCTAATAATTTGACCATATTGGTCAAATACACTTCCGAGGAAGGTGATTTGCAGCGGTGTGTCACTACCTGTGTCCTTGGGGCGGAATCAATGGATTGCACGTCCTTGTGGTAGTGGAATTTCCCCACATTCTGAGGTGTATGTGTATGTTAGTTGATAGTATATTTATTTGCATGCGTGTAAGTTATAAAGGTTTTTGCATGGGTATATATGCCACTGTGGGTGTGGATTTGCATAAATATGATGATTTTACATATGGTTTTATTCAATTTTACGGGTGGTGACCCCAAACCCCCCGCCGCACACCCTTGCGGCGACTTGCGGGGTATTATGTAGATGAAATGTCCCACTTGCTCTAAATTATGCACACCTATTTTGATAGACAAAATAAAGCTTAAACATCCGCAAAACTAACCGATGTTAAAAATTCCAATTTGCTCCTCCCACGAGGAAAAAAAACTGAAGTAAGGACATGTAAAGAATTTTAGCAGAACTGAACTTTACGGACGGTTTATAAATGAATGAAAGAATGCTGGTGGCTTGTAAATGGTTCGAATGAAAAAGAACCTCCCATGTATCTTTATTCATTTATTTCGTATACGAGTACATATTGAACAGCACAGGTGATAATGGGAAACCCTACCTTACACCTCTCCCTAACACTGCTGTTCGGACTCCCCGTTACCCACTCACACCTGAGCAATCTGAGATATGCACAGTTGCGGATTAGCCTCCTGTTCCTTTAATCTAACCCTATTTTCTGCAAAAAGTTCATAGTTCTTCTCAATTCACTCTTTCAAAAGACTTTTCTAAATCTACGAATTAGGCAAATACGTCCTGATTGTATTCTATTTTCCTCGTGATTAGTGATCTCTTTACAGTAATGGCATCGCGCGTGCCTCTCCACTTCCTGATTACCCAAACTGATCATCCCCTAAGTAACCATTTGCCCTTGAGATATGATCTTATTGATGAGTGCCACTTATGCTACGTTCATTACTCATTAACGCTACAAACTAGTCCATTAAAACTCACCCTCTCAGCTTTTCTTTACCTTTAAGCAGTTCCGCGGGAAATTCGTCTACAACAACATCCTTATTTTATTTCAATTTCCCTAATGCCAAATTGAGTAGCTGCTGGGCCTGATGTGGAGGAAGCACCGAAGAAGAAGTCGAAACTCGGTCGTAAAATAAAAACTTTATCAAGTGGAAAAGTGCTTCCACGATCAGTTATTCATTCCCCCAATGCCATTTATATCTTGCTTATCAAGTGTGCCTCATCATAAGCTATTCTCATCTGCCTAAAATTGCTGGCCTAATATCTTCACCACATCATAGATCATTAGTCTATTCTTTAAATGTAACCTGAAATTTTCATGTGTAAGTTAATAAAGTTCATGAACTATGTACGAGTGTGCTCGAATTTTCTCTTCATATCAATTTTTAAGTCTTGTACAATGGCAGAAATGTACTTTTGCTATCGGGTGTCGTTTAAGATTCATGTGGTGATTTCAGTAATCATGTGAGAATATTTTTCAATAATAATGTTACATGCACGGGTAACTAGAGTCAAAGGGAGAGGGCATTCAAAAAAAGATCAACAATATGATATTACAATTAATTGATTACAAATCAGCCACATGGTTTGTATAAAAAGTATTAGGAAAAGTTTCGGAAAAATATTTATTTCAGATAATGTTAAAATGACTCGACATTTTTCAAAATATGCATCGCTTTAGCGTCAAAACTTTTGCCAGAGTGGCTTTTCCATGACTTGAAAGCTCCCTGGTAGGCGTATTCCAGAAGGTCCTCAAGGGTAAACATGCCAGCTTCTATTTGCGGCACTTTGGGTCCCAAGGTGGTGTCCTTTGAGGTATAATTTCTATTTTAGAAAACAAGGAAATAGTCTGCTGGTGGCAAGTCGGGACCGTAAGGGGGTTGGGCAGTCGTTGCGATACCATTATAGAAGGTCTTCGCAAGTAGACACTCGACTCTTTAACTCATTCTTCCGCGGTGTTTTCAACAAATGCTCCCAGAATATACCAGAGAACCTTCCGAAAACATTTCTACAGTCAATGCATGCAATAGACTTTTCGACTCGCGGAATAGAGTTACTCCTTAAAAATATCGACCCCAACAATCTCCGGGACCTGATGAGATACCGGCTCGCGTGTATAAAGAACTGTCGTCTGAAATTGCCCCTTATCTTGATAAAATATTTAAGAAATCATTAGCAGAAGAAAGCTTGCCAAGCGGCTGGAAGATAGCTTCTGTAACACCCATATTTAAAAACGGAGATCGGGAGGACCCCAGTAATTATAGGCCAATATCGCTCACCTCCATCTCCTGTAAGATTTTTGAGCACATCATTGTTAGTTCCATACTGAGGTACCTCGATAGCCAAGATTTATTTATTAATAACCAACACGGGTTCCGTAAAGGTAGATCCTGCGAAACTCAACTCGCACTCTTTGTTCATGATATAATGCATTCCGGTGAAAGTAATATTCCAGTTGATGCGATATTCCTAGATTTTAAAAAAGCTTTTGATAAAGTCCCTCATTGCAAGTTACTCGCTAAGTTGGAAAGTTATGGAATACACGGGAGTGTTATATGCTGGATTAGACAATTGTTAAAAAATCGTGTTCAAACAGTCGTCCTGGACGGTGTATTATCCGATACTGTCAAGGTCACGTCGGGTGTACCACAGGTACCACATAAATGGCCTCAGTACCGTTGTTAATAGCAGGCTCCGTCTTTTTGCTGACGATGCGGTGATTTATGGGGACATTCGCATTTGCGAAGGCAGAGTCGCGTTAGCTAACGACCTAAATGCAATTCAGACTTGGTGCGATACATGGAAATTGGAATTTAATTTGAAAAAGTGCGTTGTAATACATTTTTGGGAAACGAGTCATTCCCTCCCATTTAGTTACAAAGGGAGACAAACATCGCGAGGGTAGATTCCTTTAAATACTGGGGTGTAACAATTACTCACGGTCCGTCCTGGAGAAAGCACATACGGGAAATATGCGGTCGTTCTAATAAAAAAATGGGATTTGTAGAAAGAGTGCTGGGTAAATGTGACGAAGAAGTGAAGGAACGATGTTTTTTGCCCCACCTAGAGTATGTTGCCAGTATATGGGATCCTCAAGAGATAAATTTAATTTCGGAATTGGAACGAGTTCAGCGGAGGGGGGCTAGATTTGTCAAAAATTACTATGACCAACGCAGTAGCGTAACTACTTTGCTAGAAAATTTAGGCTGGGATTCCCTTACACAGCGGCGTTTAAAATATACATTAAACTCATTAAAAACATTTAAAGATGGGTCCTTTTCCGATGACATCAAGAACATTATACGAACCCCAGCGTATTACGGGCGGAGGGATCACGAATGTAAGATTAGAGAGATTGACTGCAGGACAGACAGATTTAAATGGTCATTTTTTCCAAGAACAATAGCAGACCAGAATGCTTTGTAATCGAAATCCCCAGGAGTCAGTTCGACACAATAAGTATTCACCTACAAGTTAGCGACTGCGCATGGTTTTACGATTATATTTACATATTTTTTTGCAGGTTCCCCTTATCTTTCCCCATCCATTTGAAAAGCCCTAACCCCCTCATCCCTTACCCTTTCCTCCTGGTGCTGCACCCCCTACCACACACCTTTTTGGTGGTTTGCAGGGTATTGATTTAGATGTAGATGTAGACGCTGCCCCTGGTCGCCCGTCCACAGACCTTCGGGAGGACAAGTTGAGCGCAGATCTATCGCATCGCCAAATTTTCAGTTATAATGTTGCATGCACTGTCATCTTATCAATACCAATACGATCTGCGATCATGCAGAAAATTAACCAACTCTCTGAATTCAGCATTTCACGCACAAGTCAGGAAAAAAATGTGACCAATATTTTTTTATAAAAACCTTTTTTCAGTAATAGAATTATAAGCGACTTAGCGATGAGTATATTTCATAAAGGCATGGCGTCGCCTTTTCGAAAGGAAATACTGTTATAGTTTTTAGAAATTGTGTAGAAACATGAACTATTGTCAATTCTCCACATGTTCCTCCTGAGAATTTCGCACACGCCACTGCGTGATATGAATACTTTTTTTGTTGTTCCGGCGCATTAACGTCTCCCGGATGAGAGTACAATTAGGACGAAGATTTAAGATCGAAATTCGAGGAACTCGAAGGGAAGCAGCATCGCATTTCCTCCTTTTGAAAATTCGTCGGTGTTGTTGTTCACGTCTCCCCGGAATAGATATGGCGATTTATTTGCTCTCCGTTCGCGTTCCTCTAAGCCGACGACGGCGAGGCGGTTGGCCGACATTCCGATCGGCAGTCGACGCAGAGTGATAAATGGAATAAGACGCAGAGCGCGCGATGTGATGTGGAAGGGTTCCTTTATCCCAGCGGCTCGACGATGGAGCACAATCCCGCAGCAGCAGGGATGGAGGAAGGAGGGAAAGGGTGGGGGGGGGAGGCGATCAAAAAGAGAACGAGGGGGGGGGTCGATAAAGAATAAAAATAAAGCAATCTCCGGAGTAGGGGGGAGTATGTATTAGTGTCTGTTTGCTCTCCAGCCCTGCCCCATCAAAGGGATCGATGTATTGCGCGTTCCCGAGTTCTTTTTATTTCGTCTCTCGTTCCTCCTTTCTAATGAAGAGCGCGCAGGGCGACGAGATTCCACATGGACAATGTGCTTGCGTATTATCATCACCGAAGCGCACGGCTTGAAAGAGCGGAGCCACGCTACCGCCAAACGCGTCATCGACGCCGGGGATTGTGGTCGGGACTTCCCAATCCTCCTTCCATCGCCTCTCCCTCCGCCCTGGAAGTGCATCAAACACACCGGGAGAGTTTTTAGGGTGATCAATTCGAAGTTTCGACGCAAAATGCAATTTTTTTAAGGTCATCTAAAAACATGTTTGCGTACCATTTTTGGAGTGGAAGAGCACAAAAAACTGCTGTAATTATGTTGCGTTTTCGCCAATCATATTCAATGCAATGTTATCAGGAGTATGGCAGAAAAAAATTCAACTACGTAAATTAGGTGATTGCCGAATTTTTTTACCCGTGATGTCAGGGGTTGGGAGGATAAGTTGCATGGCAATGGATTGATAGAATATTCCCGTCTTGCTTTCCAGTTCTGCATGATCTGTTTTGGTATGGTCATCGTTTGAGTGGGTGCGGTTCGTATTTACTGCCTGCTATTTAGCGTATGCAAAATTTTTTAAAGCCGAGAAAATTAAAACTGGGTTTGAACTCTGTTTTCCATTGGCATGAGAAGCATTGGTGACCCTTTCTTGAAATGCGATTTTTAAGATTTTGGAGTAGGCAAAAATTTGTAACGCTTCGATTTTCTTGCACATATTTTCACCGAGCGTCTCCGCATTTAAATTAAAAAAAGGATGCTGGAGGCATTACATTGGAGTGGTTGAATACATAAAGGAACAAGTGAAGCTCCATCTGAATGATTCTCATTTTTAGAAAGTCGTTTCTCTAGTGCTTTATCCTGCATCTTATTTCTTTAAAGTCGAGGAATTCTAGCAACTGGCTTCAAATCGCATAGAAAATTTGGGCGAGATAATTCAAATAACAGAAAAGAACTTGTAATGCATTTAGCAGCCAAGAATTTGACTCAAAGGAGTTCGAGTTATCGATTGATGCAATTTCCAAAAACACCATCGCCTTTAAAAATATTCCACAACCATGCAAGTTATAATAGCTCATGGCGCTTGATCGTTTCCTCCCAGAAGAGTTTCCAAATCAGCCAGAGCCTGTTTGGTTTTAATCTTGGTGTCCTTGTACAAGGTTTGTATAAAATGTATCGAGAAGAATTTTTCCTGACGTGTGCGTGGACTGCTGAATTCGGACCATCAGTTAAGTGTGCGCACGATCGCAGATCGTATATTGGCATTGACAAAATTATAGTGCACACAACATCATTACTGATAATTTGGCAATGCGAAATATCTGCGCCAAGCTCATCCCGAAGGTATTTGGACGGACGACCAAGAGCAGAGTCGAGTGTCTGCTTGCGAAGACCTTCAGCAATTGTATCGCAATGATTCCCCAACCCCCTTACCGTCCCGTTTTGGCACCAGCAAACAATTTCCTATTCTCAAAAGGGAAATCCTCCCTCAAAGGACACCACCACGGGACCCTAAGTGCCGTCAAAGAAGCTTGCACGCGTACCCTTAAGGACCTTCCAGAATCCGCCAACCAGCGATCCTTAGAGTCGTGAAATAGCTGCTGGCAAAAATGTATCGACTCTCAAGGAATGTAGTTTGAAGATTTTTGAAACATTGAAGCAATTCCTGATACAACTCTATTTTTCCGAAAGGTTTCTGGATACTTTTAATGTATGTAAATTCCATCTTTCTTATCTGCCAGGTGATTGATGAATGGTGATTTTAACGCTGGATCTGAGCTTCTTTTTGTTGATCCTAGGTCACATTTGGTTCGTGGAATGATATAAGGCGAACATAATTCAGTCACTAACTGTTTGCCGAACGGAAAATCTCAAGTGAAGAATTGTGGAACCGTCGAATGACAAATCACCTTGCTAAGATTTAATGCAACAAAAGTTAAGTTGCGTTGCTGGCTTTGCACTTAACCCTTCGTTACACCCCACTTCCTTGCGTACGTCAGGGCCCCACGGGAGCAAAGGTCAACCAGCACGCTCGGCATTTTGATAAGATATGGAAAGAGGGCGAGTGTCGACGCTGGCTCAACTGCGGAAACGCAACCTGCCGTGACGGCGATTGCATTCGCATTCTGCGGCTACGCGAAGTCAGACGCTAGGAAATGTAGCTTGAGACTTCTCCTGAAAGGGTGACGATTGACGTCGGCGGCCTCTCTCATCCACCCTTCCCCTCTTCCTCAATCACAACTTCCTACTCTCCCTCCTCCATTTGAAATTGCGTCAGGTCGATGCTCACGTCATTTCCACATCAATTACGGAAAGGAAATTCTCTAAAGGAAATATCATGCACTTTAGTGTTGCAACTTTTGTTATGCACGAGTATTTATAACATGCAGCCTATATATTTTGCGGATAAATACATTTTGAGAAATATCAGAGCCATGGTATAAAGGCAGGTGAAAATGGGATCTTGAATAACTCATTTGGAATATGACGTGGTGAAATACAAGGATGCCTAATTACTATTCATTGTTTCAATTGATAACTATAGATAAATGAGCAACCAGACTATTCCTACCTAGCGTGGAGGAGAGAATGAAGATCAAATTTAAAACTTAATAAGAAATCATGCAAATTTTAACAGGACACGGGGTTTTAGATTATACCTCAAGAAAATGGGGGAAAAAAGGAGGGGACGTGTGAATGCATGATGATGGTGGAGAACACGAAAACACACACGTGTCCTATATTGCCCACTTTATGTCGAGGAAAGACGCGAACTAGAAGCTACGAGGATATCCTTGGATATTTGCATAACGTCCAACAAATTGGGAAATATCTACATTAGGAACCGATTAGGAAAATATTGGATGGATTTATCAACAAAAGATAAAGTGGGAACGGGGCGACGGAGAGGAAGTTGCGGCATTTAACTCATATTTTATATTTTGTAAAAAATCAACGAACTTATATTGGGAGTTTAAAAATAAGTTGCTCCAAAAAACTGAAACAATAAATGGCCCGACTCAAATCGAGCGGGCCAAATTATTATTATTTTCGATAACTATAGGTAATTATTTGATGCTCACTGATTAGGCCAAGTTGAGAGTGAGAGTTTACTCTTTAAAATAATTGAGAGTATTTCAGGGAAGTGTATTTCGTTTTGAGCGACAAGAAAGAAGGGCATGGCTGAATGAATTCCCAAGAAGACAAACACCAGATGTCACTGAAAAACAGGAGCATGAATGAAACAATGCAGTAATGTGACGGAGGAAAAACGTATGCTAGGATAGTGTAGTACGGAGGAATCATTTCAAGAAAGTGATTACCTATACATAAATTAAGCTAATCATTTTCATACCGTCACACGTGCCCTGAAATGTGGTGGCCTTGGAATGCCATCGGCAATTTTCTCACACTTTTCTTGCAGAGGAAAAATTAGAAATTTTTTCTGTTGAACTCAAGGCATATAGATATTCTGACGCACTAATATTTCACTTGACCGAATTTTTCTAAATTTTATTTTCTGCCTTTTTCGGGACACTATAAATGTATCTTTTGAATAAGCTTGTAGGATGGTTAAATTTTTGAAATATGTGGTATTGTTCTAAATGTTCCTGTTATTGTATTTGATGAGTCATGAGAGAAATGTATCATTGCCCCCATCGTAATACGGTAGGAGAGGTCAACCAATAAAATTAGAGAGATTAAGTGTAGAACAGATAGATTTAATATGTCATTTTTTTCACGAACGATAAGGGTTCTAAGTAACACAGTCCGACAGTAATAGGGTCATATTCGGGTAAAAATTAGCCTGTTGTGTATTCACCCCATGCCACACGTCCTAGCGGTGGTTTGCAGGGTATATAAATAAATAAATAAAGGCCTGTCCCAAAAGTAGAAATGCATGCGAATGAAAATTTACGTGAGAAACTATTTAAAATATTTCTGTTCATATTTTTGCATATATCATTAATCCGTGTGACAGCATATCAACGCTTATCATAAAAATGTAGTTATTCACAAGTTCAGAAAAATCCACAAGAAGAAGAAATATTTTTACGTCTGGAGTGCTTTTTTTATTTAATTTCATTTACCCACTGTCCTTTCCTCATCTACATCTACATAATACCCCGCAAGCCGCCGCATAGGCGTGTGGCGGGGGGTTTTAGGTAGCCACCCGTAAAGAGGAAAAATACCACTTGCAAAATCAACAACACCCACAGAAAAACTACACCCTAAGCGGCGTACACACTCATGCAAAAATCCCTTTATCCAACATTCTTGCAAACATATAAACCATTAACCAACAGACAACTGCACCCCAGGTTGCAGCACGATGGCTTTCCAACAACGCGCAAGCCAGAACATAACAAGCAAGAAAGCGAAACTCCACCACCACATGAACATGCAACACCAAGTACTCTCATCCCCAAGGAGACTCTTATCTGTGTTGTATCTTTCTCCTTGGTGGGTGGAACAGCCCCCTGGCGCATTATCTTAGCCAAAGTATCGGGGCATTTAGTGACATTAGACCCACAGCTATCAGTGTAAATTATCCCTCCTCGATAGCTCAAGTGGTTAGAGCATCCGCCAGACAAGTGGAAAGATCCGGTCTAGGAAATAGTTTTACAATTGTGATCTGCTTAATTCCGCCTTCCCCACCTCTCCTGTATTTGTCCTTACTATGTGTTCCTGTCCATTTTCCTTGTATATAATTCCATTTGAATAAATATTTGTTCGCCACATGGCGGGATTTCGTGTTTGAATACATACATATTTATTATTAGGCAATCTACCAGTTAAGGTAGGTATTTGGATGAACACAGCTCCTAATAAATATTTTGTGACTCCTAGCAAAACACAACATCCTACTCTACATCAGGCCCCTCTTCATCTCTGAGTACCTTCTTCCTCCCTTCATCCCGCCCAACATCCCTATCCTGTTCCTTCCCTTTCCTCGTTTGCCTAACATTCTCCCCTCTATCATAGTCTTCAACATCCCGCTGCCGGTCAATACCCCCTTCATCCACACTTCCTGTCTCCATTGGATTTCTCCCAACAAACCCCTCTCTTCGCCCACCATACCAAGTACTTCCTCATTTGTTTTCTTCTCTATCCATTTCACCTTCTCCATTCTCCTACACACCCACATTTCAAAAGCCTCCAGTCTACGTCTATCCTCCTGCTTAAATGACCACGTTTCGCGCCGTACATAACTACGCTCCATATCAAAGTTTTTACGTGTCTTTTCTTAACATCCTTACTCAACGTCCCCGTCATCAACTCCCTCCTCCTTGTGAAAGCCTCTTTGCCTAGCGCAATTCTTCTCCTTACGTCCCTACTACTTTGACCGTGTTGATACAAAACACTACCGAGATACGTCAACTGTTTTACCTGCTCTAGTTCTACCTCCTATTTTAACGTTTAGCTTAGCCTTTTTCTTTCTAGAAAATCTCATAACCTTTGTTTTATTAATATTGATTCTCATCCCATACCTGTCGCACTGAATTTCCATTTCACTAAGCAGTGCTTGCAGCCCCTTGGCTGACTGACAAACTAAAGCTTGGTCATCAGCAAACCTAACTGATTTTACGAATTCCCCGCCTACCTTCATTCCTACCTCCAGCTCTTCCCATGCCTCTTTAATCATTTCCTCTGCATACAGGTTGAACAGCAACGGTGATAATGGGCAACCCTGCCTTACACCTCTTCCTATCACTGCCCAACCGTACTCCCCGTTCCCCACCCGCACCTGAGCAGTCTGAGACATGTACAGGTTGCGGATTAGCCTCCTTACCCTCCAATCTATTCCTATTTTCTGCAGAATACTCATTAGTTTTTCGCAATTCACTCTATCAAACGCTTTTTCGAAATCAGATATATATATATATATATATATATATATATATATATATATATATATATAGTACAATACACAGTAACACACAATATAGAAACACAAAAAAAGAACACTCACACGTATTTTCTTGATATTTCGACGGAAACAATCCGACTTCTTCTGAAGATATAGAAGTAACTTCTATATCTTCAGAAGAAGACGGATTGTTTCCGTCGAAATATCATGAAAATACGTGTGAGTGTTCTTTTTTGTGATTCTATATTGTGTGTTACTGTGTATTGTACTATTCGGCACTTCCGTGTTGCATCTACGAAAGCACACGCACACATATATATATATATAGGAAAATATTGAATGTAATACATTTCTCGTTCATTTTGGCTGTCTTATAGGATGGTAATGTAAATGGATTATCATTATTATTAGGTAATCTACCGGTAGGTAGATTGCCTTAAGGTAGGTTTTTGGATGGACACAGCTACTAAATAAAACATTTTGTGATTCCTAACAAAACACAAAATTCAGCATCCTACTCTATAATGTAATGGATAATGTAAATGGATATTAGTTTTCAAATGGATTTTAAATGCTTTATACGTATGTCAGTTGTCCAATGGTAATTATGTCGTCTTAGAAGGTTGGTACATATTTTTGGTATATCTGGAGAAAAATAATGTGTTCATTTTGTTTTAGTTCCTTACTGGTTGCAAATGTCTCCTTCGGTTATTTTAACTTACCGTGTACAAAACCGAAAGAAAGTGCTTTTCAAGAAAAAAAACGCTTTTGGAGAGTTTGAGCTGAGTGTGTCTCGATAGGAGTGACGCGGCCATCTTCATCCCTCGCCCTCCACTGACGCCTTCCCGCCAGCGGAAGGCGAGGGAAGCAACGGAAGAAACCTTATTCCCCGCGGGGGCCGCTGTTCGACATGGCTTTCCACTTGACGCCTTTCCTTTTCTCCCGTTTTTCCCTCCGGCCTCTCTGCTCCCCTCCAAACCAACCCCAGTCCCCCGCTTGCCCTCCCCCTTCCCTCACCTATCGGTATCGACTCGCTTCGCACGTCGTCGCGTTTCTTTCGATCGCTCCTCTGTCGTGGAATGGACCCATCCGTACCGCGGGCGCGACCCCCTTTGGAAAACTTCACGAGGGAAGCGAGTATTTCCACCCCCCGGGGTATATTGTCCCACTACTGCCGTTTCCTAAATCTATTGTCAGTCATCGGGACTCAGAAATCCGGGGAGAGGTGAAAACATATGGTCTGTAATAATTTAAAGACTCCATTGTCTCAGAGCGGCGTATAAAAATCGCAACCCAAGTGCCTACATGTCAATGTTTGCCAATTAACAAATATTTTGCCAACTTTTCCTAATTCTCGGCGTCCGGTGACTACCTACACGCATTACGAAATCACAATACAATGTTTAGTGCAATGCAACAATGTAAGAGTGTAAAAATCATTCGCCTTGATCGGGACGAATTATCGTATCATTTTTACCGGAATAAAATATTAGTGAATGATTTTTTACACTATTAAATTGTTGCTGAGTAATGCACATTTAGCGGACAACTCCGTTAAAAAAGTTACTGTCGCGGCATCTCGAGCGGTTTTTTCGAATTTAGACAGTTCATTGACTTTCAATTGACAATTTGAACTCGTAAAAATCAATACTGAATAACGAGCTCCTGCCCTGCCTCTATTCTCAATGTGTGAGTTTTACAAGCCGTAGATCTCAGTTTGAGGTGAGCTCTGCTCTGGGAAAACATAACAAAATTAGAATAGTTAGTACGGGTTGGCAATCGTAATTCACCGAACACAGATTAGAATACAAAATCTTTTGTCGCTTATTTCTGCTAAAAATAAACAATTATCTTCTCAGAACAGAGTGCAGCTCCAAAAAAAAGATATTAATTTTACAATAAACACTAAAGAAACATATGCAATTGATTTGGAATGTCCATAAGGTCATGTAAACCTATGTAAATTCAAATGATGTATTGGGATAGTATCCAAGAACTTCATTTGTATATACTATATGTATATTTGAGTATTTATGTTATATGGTCTACACCCAATAATTTTTCTGCGGATTATAAAGGAGTGACAATTATATGAAAGATTTCATGATATTTCCAGGAGAAGTTATAAACATCTGCTATAGAAAGAGCAGCCGGTACAAGATAATTAATTCATATGATGTTTTATGGAACGTAAATCCTGAAATGTAAAGACATATGGGGAAGGCTTCAACATCACCTTGAGGAAAACTGTGGCGCAGAAATGAGATCAACATAGAAGAGATCAGACGAAATAATCCGCAAAAGACGATTAAAAAAGGAGAAAAGCAACTTGAAAAAGGGTCTAATTCTGCAGCCATGCTGTATTGACGTGAAAAAGAGAGCTCCAAATGAAGAAAATAACCCTAGAAGTGAAGGCCAGTGAGCCGTCTGCATAAAGTTAAGGCAATAACTCAGTTAATTGTTATTAGTATCTATTATATACAGTTATTTTAAGTGTGCTCTCATGGATACTTTATACAGGGTTCGTCCGGAAAATAAGTGTACTGACTCCTGGGCTTGGCGCGCCCAGCACCGCTCTGACGGGCTGCGATTGGAGGGGGGTATGTTGGAAAGCGACGCTGAAAAAGGCAGTCGGCTCTGAGCTGTGGTGTAGTGAGGAGCTCTGTTAACGCGAACCTCCACGCTCGACCCACGTCACGGAACGCGATGCCGAAGTTTTTGGAGCAGCGTTATTCCATCAAATTTGCGGTAAAGCTTGGGAAATCGTCTACCGAAACTGTCGGTATGATTAACCAGGCTTACGAGGAGTCAGCCATGTCCAGAAACATGATCTTTCGGTGGCACAAGATGTTTGTGGAGGGCAGAGAAGAGGTCGACGACGAACCACGGCCTGGACGCCCATCAACGACACTCACCGACGAAAATGTGCGAAACGTTCGCGATGTAGTGAACTCTGATCGTCGTCTTAGTGTTCGGATGATAGCAGAGCAGTGTAATGTGCCAAAAACAATAGTGCACGAGATTATTAGGCACCAATTACAGATGCGAAAAATTTGTGCAAAGTTGGTGCCGAAAGTGCTCAGTGATGATCAAAGACTCAATCGTTTGGAAATCGCGACACAACTTGCGGATCACTGCAAAAATGATCCACATTTTTTAGAGAATGTTGTTTCGGGTGACGAGACGTGGATCTTTGAGTACGACCCGGAGTCGAAGAGACAAAGTGCGGAGTGGCACACCCCATCATCACCCCGTCAAAAGAAAGCTCGCATGAGCAAATCTCGGATCAAGGCGATGCTCATTGTCTTTTTTGACAAAAGGGGAGTCGTCCACTACGAATTTGTACCTGAACGACAAACTGTAAATGCTGCATTTTACGTCCAAGTGCTCGACAGGCTTCGAAAACGAGTCGCCCGCGTCCGGCCAGCGATCAAAAACATCTGGCGGCTGCATCACGACAATGCGCCGTCTCACACCGCGCTTGTCGTGTCGGACTTCTTGGCCAAGCACGGCGTGGCAACGCTGCCGCACCCGCCCTACAGCCCGGACTTGGCACCACCGGACTTCTTTCTGTTCCCGAAGATAAAGAGGAGTTTGAAAGGAACGCGATACGGGACTTTGGACGCCGTCAAAGAGGCCGTGACGACGTGTCTTCGAGAGGTTCCCGATGATGCCTTCGCGGGAGCGTTCCAGGAATGGGAACGCCGCTGGAACAAGTGTATCGACTCACAAGGGTCCTATTTTGAGAAATATTAGCTTAAGATATGTAAAAGTGTAATACATTTTTTTTCCTGAGCTTAGTACACTTATTTTCCGGACGAACCCTGTACTTTGCTTTCTGGAGTGACTCGGCTAAAGTATAATGGAGCTAACTGTGCCGAACAACGGTGACATACCCAAGTTTCCTGATGCTCTTAAAATGTTAACCAGCATGCATTTTTAAAACCATAGGAAGTTGTTTCCTCGTATATTGATGACAACCTCAAAGTAATAATCACTTAACAAAACGATTGCCAATACCTCTATTTAGCAAAAAATTAGGCAAATTTATTTATCAAATTTACTTACATTATGATTACCACGGTTTTGTTAGACTACCCGATCCTAATTACACTCCACGTTACACTTTCATCTACATTTAAATAATACCCCCCCAGCCACCGCAAGGGCTTGTGGCGGAGGGTGTTAGGTCACCACCCGTAAAACAATAAAATCACATGAAAACCTGCATATTCATGCAAGTCTACACCCACAGAGGCGTATATACTCATGAGAAAACATTTTTGACTTACACGCATGTAAATATATATGCTATTAACCAACATTGAAATGCAAATTTAGTAAAAATCGATTCAATAATATGGAAATTAGAATTGCAAAGTAAGAGGGGGAATTCTACTACCAAATGAACATGTGGTAGTAGAACAATCATGGTCTCTGCCCCCAAATACACAGTAGTAGTAGTTTTAGGGGAGGTTAGGGGATTTTTTTCATCCACGGAATCATTAAGTTTTAAACACGGAAATCCTTTGCATGGTACAAAAACGATGTCAAATCGAGCATCATTTAGTAACACGGAAAGTAGCGTATAAGAAAGGAAGCTTTGGTGATGAAAGCTGAAAAAGTGAAAATATTTCTGTTGAAGGTGAATTCTGATTTTAAAATATGGTGGAAAAGGGATCACTTAATATTAAAAGTACATTCTCAAAGAATTTATACGATAATTAATAATATTCTTGACGCAAGTAACACTACTAGATTATTATTTGACACTGTTAAGTTTCGATGCGAAATAGTCAAGTAGAGTTAATTTAACTTAATTGCATAAATAATTAAATCAATAAACTTTGAACCCTTGTTTTCAATGTTTGTTAAACCTGCATAAGCGAATGTAATCGCAATATATTTTCTCTATAATCATGTGAATTGAAGATAAACTTTATCCCACGAAATACTGCCAACAACCGTTTTTTTAAATTCCTCAACGTTTTATCATTAAGGAAATCTCTTTGTAGAAGCTTTCGTGTGTGCATCCTTAGAAAATGGCTAAAATATATTTTAAATGTCGGTAAAATGACTGAGGTTGTAGTATTAGTGAATATAACATGTCGATGGTGCACTGTTATCAAACATTTTATAATTGCATTACTTTCGACGGAATTAAACCAATTTATGCCATATCAAGTTATCTTTATAATTGTTAGTGCTTTCCAAATTACGAAATTATTTTTGACTCTATTATAAATACATTAAACTTCTAGACTGCTTTGCTTGCTTATTCAATCCCCACACATCATAACCATCGTCATATATGAGGGCTTTATCATCAAACCATCCCAAACATTTCGTATAACAAGTTCTTCTCTTACCACCGCGATTCGATAGGTATTCACGTTATAGCACACTATAAATGCTTATCCAATTTTATTCAAGTTCTACTTTATGATTCAAAATAACAGGATTCATAAGCATGAATACAACGTCCTTCAAGATTTAAGTGCTCGATGAATATCCCTTTTGTTTAGGATAAAACGTCCAAGGACACTATCTCCGAGCGATCGCCCCTTCTCCCTCGTCATACCCTTTCTCGCGGCTTTCCAAGGTACCCGCCCATTTCTCCACTCCCTTTGCCTTGTCAGCTGATACCCCGCAGCACTCCTCACAGGTCTGCATCCTCCCTCACCCCTTCAGCCGCTAACGCCATTGAATCAACGCGGGCGATGGGGCAGGGCGCGCTTTCTCTCGCACGTTCAAGTTTCCTCCGCAGTGGAGACTTGAACGCCTGCATGTTCACGGGTTGTCTCTTATCTCCTTGAACTCACTCCTCCTCCATGACCCAACCACTTTTCCACTCGCTCCACTCATTTTTTCCACTACTTTGTTTCTTTTTTCCTTGTTCAATACTACAACCCTGCGGTAAGGAGGCAGAATCAAATCGGCATTGGGCTAATTTTACTACTAATTGTTCGTTAATTCAGAAGTCCCCACAAGCTTTAGTAGATTTCAGTTACTTTAATTTCCCATATTTTTTATAGTTTTATTACATTTGAATGAATGCTAAGGGTAAAAAGACAGCAAACTGGTAAGTGAAATAATTCTGAAAACGAATGCCTACCTACTCGCATTTTATTTTGCATAAGCGAAATTATTTCGCTGATGATCAGTGCATTGCATTGGCTAGATAACTTCTAACTGTGATGCCAAAGCTTACTGTTATACTTGTTTTTATTCGTTTTAAATTTATTTTTACTTATCTCTGAACCTCACATTAATGCATTTTTTCCGTTTTCCTAATATTAATTTTTCCTTGGGCTTCCTGATCAGTTTTCCTGCTCTGATGACTTTCAGCATTCCACAATAATTTAAGATAAGTCTGCCTGTTATATTTACTCGTATCTTTTTGATTTAATTTCAATTTCGTATTCTTATTTTATGCACATCGTTTCGATTTTTCTATTTCAGTCGATTTTTATTCTGCGAAGGCCTCAAACTTTCAGTACTTCAAATATTTTCGTTTTATTGCTGCTTGATGTTAAAACCATTGTAAAATGTATGCCGTATTATTTATTTAGTATTTATGGCGATGTATTTACTGCTTAATGATGTTAATGATTGAGTCTGAGTATTATAGTTGTTGCGCCTTAACGGAAAACGTTACTTTTCCCATTTAGATAAAAAGGTACCTTGATCTAGGTAACCTTTTTATAAACCTTTTGTAGGGGTCCTTTTCTCCGCCATTTAGGAATATTTTCGTCAAGATGATAATTTAAATCTGCAAATATGCGTTAATGCCTTTTTGAGAATATGCTGCAAAGTATCACGATTAGGGTCTAGGAGTGGATCTCTTTTAACTAAATTACTTTGTCATTTTCTTCATCTTGTTTCATCTTACGGTATTGCCATTTTCTTTTGTTGAAGGCCCCTTCAGAATTATTTACTACTCTCTCCAAATTGACTAATATCCCAGATTGCCTATTATGAAATTGAGCATCATCATTATACTCATTGGTCATCAATCCTAAGATTGATTTGACTCAGCTCTCCTCTTAAATCCATCTTCAGTTTCCCATCTACCATTACATCTATGTGTATCTCATCCGAAGTCATTAACAGTTATTTCCGTTAAATTTCCCCTGGACGACTGTTTTATCAACCCATCGTGTTGTAAACCAGCCCGAGAATTCAAATACCCTCCCTCAGTCGTCGAGGCCCCCAAAAAATTAAATGAGTCCGAGAAGTTTATCCATTTTCATATTCAGAGCTTTCATTAGACTGCCTTCCTCCACTTTTCATTATTCTTCTAAACCGCGAATTTGATTACCGACGTACTCTTTGGGTACCGTGTCAACATAACATCCAGAAATATCTTCTTAGCTGCTGTTACTTTTCACGATTCATAACGACGATGAATAAGTAATATTGATGCGAATTAGGAAAATAAATAGCGACTCTCTTACCATCGCTTGTGGTACGCAAGCAGCTGCTTTAGCTTGCCATTAATCCCACGTGTTCACTTATCGCTTCCAGTTACGCCGTGTGCGCGAGATGTATTACATTGCACTGAAGGGTGAACTTGCGGCGTGCATTCCTTCCTAACTGACACCGCCCTCCCTGTCCTCCGCAATTGACACGAACTCACCCTTCCCCTCTCCTCTCTGCTGCAAGTCCACTGGACGGTTCGTAGGTGACCCGTCCGCTCTGTTCCGGCGCCCTTCAGATGTGCCACTCATCATCCCGGGGCCATTGCCCTCTCGCCACCCCCGTCCGTCCCACGGATTCTGACCACTCTGACCTCGCAAGACTTCCGTCACTTCTCTCGCAGACACGGAAACGCGCCGATCTGTGAGCCAGCCCTCCCAGCCCTCCCACTCGCCCCATCCGCCGCCTCTGCATGGTTGTGGCACGTTGGACCAACCGCTGCCACCTTCGCCACCACAACGCGCACAAGTGGTCCTATTTGCGGCGGAATACTCCTTCCACAAATGTTTTTTATCCTTGAGCAAAACATTGAAATGAGACAAGTGATACTGAAGCATTTCGCAGTTTGTGGTAGCAGGCGTAAAAATGACTAGCAATAAGATTTAAAAAAAAACAAACGAGCCGAAGGATTTCACGATACTAGAGCATGAACTAGGAACAGAAATCTGGAACGACGATATCAATCGTATTAGGGAGGGTCAAATGAAAAACTTGAAACTAATGTCTTTTTAGCCTCTTAATTTCTTGAATAGGAAATTCTTGGCTATATTATTTCCATATACACTCTCCATGGTGTGCAGTAGAAATATTCCAACTCTTTGAAAGCTCACAATAACTGTAGAAATGTCATGCCTTTAACTGCTACTGAGGCAAGTGGGGTCAATACTAGATGTGCCTGACCTAGTTAATGGGAGGCTCTTGAAGAAATAATGCTTTTTAAGAACTGCCTAGCTCACAGTTAAACATGTTGGAGTGACAGAGATGAAGCAGCAACTTTCATTCATTGATGAAACTCAATGTTTCTCCTCTAAACTATTCAACAAACAAATGGGAGTATGTTGTTCCCCTCTGGTGCACGTTGCAAATACAGCTGTTGATGTTAACATTATTTTGGCATCATATTGTTGATTTCTGGCTTCATACCACTAACCATGGGACACTCATCAAACAATGGCTATCTCTAATTCCAACACACAGGACAGTGGGGCATCATTTTGAAACTTTAGCGCAGTTTCAAGGATTTCACTCGTATCACCCTCGTTACTTCAATGTATTTCTTAAAAAAATCAACTTATTCGTCTCGTTGATCAAACTATTTCTTTGATGCAACAATTTAAAAGTGTGAAAGTTATTCACCTTGACCGAGATTTGAAACCAGTGTCCTCGATGTTCAGCCAAGTGCTTTGAGGTCGAGGCGGTTTATTTTTCCACAGAAATTTTTGCAATGTAATTCATATTAGCGGATGACTCCGTTAAAAGTTACTATCACGGTATTTCCCGAAGTTTCTTTGTATTTGGTTTCACTAAGTTCAGAATAAAATTTCCAGTGACGGTTTTTAAAATGTCTATTCTGGAAGATTATGCTTTGAAATTAAAATGAAATTGCAGTTGATGCGTGTAATTATTGCAGGGAATATTTAAATAATTTAAAGGTGAATAGAACAATTAATATTTGTAATATTACACATTTGAGACTTCAGCCACGGTACGTAGTTTTAATTTCCTTTACCTTGTTTACCTTTAACCAGTTTCGTGGCATACAGGGTTCGTCCGGAAAATAAGTGTACTGAGCTCAGGAAAAAAAATGTATTACACTTTTACATATCTTAAGCTAATATTTCTCAAAATAGGACCCTTGTGAGTCGATACACTTGTTCCAGCGGCGTTCCCATTCCTGGAACGCTCCCGCGAAGGCATCATCGGGAACCTCTCGAAGACACGTCGTCACGGCCTCTTTGACGGCGTCCAAAGTCCCGTATCGCGTTCCTTTCAAACTCCTCTTTATCTTCGGGAACAGAAAGAAGTCCGGTGGTGCCAAGTCCGGGCTGTAGGGCGGGTGCGGCAGCGTTGCCACGCCGTGCTTGGCCAAGAAGTCCGACACGACAAGCGCGGTGCGAGACGGCGCATTGTCGTGATGCAGCCGCCAGATGTTTTTGATCGCTGGCCGGACGCGGGCGACTCGTTTTCGAAGCCTGTCGAGCACTTGGACGTAAAATGCTATCATCCGAACACTAAGACGACGATCAGAGTTCAGTACATCGCGAACTTTTCGCACATTTTCGTCGGTGAGTGTCGTTGATGGGCGTCCAGGCCGTGGTTCGTCGTCGACCTCTTCTCTGCCCTCCACGAACATTTTGTGCCACCGAAAGATCATGTTTCTGGACATGGCTGACTCCCCGTAATCCTGGTTAATCATACCGACAGTTTCGGTAGACGATTTCCCAAGCTTTACCGCAAATTTGATGGAATAACGCTGCTCCAAAAACTTCGGCATCGCGTTCCGTGACGTGGGTCGAGCGTGGAGGTTCGCGTTAACAGAGCTCCTCACTACACCACAGCTCAAAGCCGACTGCCTTTTTCAGCGTCGCTTGCCAACATACTTCCCTCCAATCGAAGCCCGTCAGAGCGGTGCTGGGCGCGCCTGGAGCGGCGGGAAAAAATCAGTAGTCAGTACACTTATTTTCCGGACGAACCCTGTAAACACAATTATGAGATCCCATCAATATGTTCAATAATGACGACTATGAGTCGAAACCGGCTATGCCTGTCAGCAAAATAAGAGTATGTCTTTTTGTGCCATGTTGAAGGTAAATTACCGTAGAATCTTTGGTAGTTAGTTTAAAAAAAATGTAGACACATTCCCAATTATTAGACTGGCTCTAGCCAAGCTTCATTTAGAATTAACTCTTCTGATGGCCATGTATGTTTGTTGAGATTTTCTTGTCTTTGCTTTGAGTCGGGTATGAGAGCGAGGTATGTGATATTTCGGAGTGCTTTAAAAGGCGAGAGCCGACTTAACATTCCGCCTCTCAGTTTCTCGCTTGTCTACGTAATTCCACCCTCTTCTCAATCATAATTCTCCTTTCAGCCTGAGGTAAAAAGTCCTGAGTTTTAACTTGAGAATATTTGCTTCACCACACGATCTCAAAAAGCTTGATGTCAAGACTGCGCTCAGATTTTCTCCATCTTGCTAGGGTGACTTCACTATGATGAAGTGTATGAATTGGAATGTAACTGAAAGTTCTTCATAGTACTCCATTGATGGGTCTCGTTGGAATGCATAGGAATCGCTAAGGAACATACTTGTGCCATTCCCGGCAACACACGAAACCTCCTTAGAATATTCCTATCACCACTCCGAAAGCCGTCGATAAAGGATATCCTCATCTTCTTCGGTACCCTATTCGTCCTCATGATCAGTTTATAAGCTAAATTAAGCTAAAACTTGAGGATTGAATTGAATTCCTTAATTCTTTACTTGAAAAATCTATATTTGCACCCTCTACGCCACCAGGCAAATGTCGCGCAACGGTTCCTTGAATAGCTATTTCATCCTTGGGCCAAAATAAAATCAATGTGAATTGTCAATCGTTCTAAGGAACGTCATTGCTAATTGTCATAGAAATTTTATGAATCCGTACTGTGGTAAAAAAATGTAATTTCGGTGTCTAAGACCCCTATGTATTGACGCAAGAATACATTTATTTTTCAAAAGTCTTGCCATTCGGTCAAAACTTTCGTTAAGGGTCACACGTTTAAAGGAGTTTGAAACGAATGCTTTATTGCTGCTGTTCTTATTTTTTACATTCTCGCTTTGCCACATCGCAAGCCTTGAAGTTTCTCGTAATTACGACTTGGGTCTGAATGTAGTTCGCCCGCGAAATAAGTTGGTGTCTGAAAACATTCCTTAAACTCTCCATTAGTTGAAATTGATACCACGAAGAAGGAAAGAAACTTTAATTAATTAAATTCATGTAGGCCTGCGTTCGTAAAAAATAACTAAACGTTATATGAAGTGACAGTAATCAGTCACGGAAAAGATACAGGTACATACGTGAAAATGTGATCACATTCCACGGCAGAGTGTTAGTTTTAATCGTGGATTATTAATGAGCAAAAGTTGAAAAAAAATAACCATGATGTTTTTTAATCGAATGTTATTTTTTTTAATGTTATAATTTATGTCGTATTTTTCTATCACGAATTTCACGAAAGTGACATGAGACACAAAATCCAGCTTTACTTGAGTCGATTAGAGTATATATATATATATATATATATATATATATATATATATATATATATATATATATATATATATTAACGACCTCATGATAAGCATTTGGTTCACACGATTTCCTTTTCCGTTTCTGGTATATTTTATATCTTATATTATCGGTGTTAGCATAATATATGTTATGGTGTGTATCTTATTTTATCCCAGTGGTCTAAACTCTTGATTTACTATTGACTATAGTACTTTCCATTTTGAATTGATCAGGTTGTGTATTCATAAATTTACAAACATATTTTAGCCCAGTAAGGTGATATCTTGGGGAATGTGAAGGCTTCTTCATTATTTTATCAGATTACACCTACTTTTATCAATCTACATTAACAGAATACCCCGCAAACCGCCGCGGGGGTGTGTGGCAGGGGGTATGAGGCCACCACCCGTAAGCATTGCTGTCACGTCTATTTTGATCTCAAATGGATCGAGGAAAAAACGACATTTTAAATCTGTTCTACAATAAATCTCCCCAATTTTACATTTGTGATCTGATCTACCATAGCAGGTCCGCGCTTGTAATATGTCTTTAGTATCTTCAGATAAGTAACCTGCCGCAAATTTACGCAGTAAGGTTAACCTGTATTTAAGCCCACGGCCAACTAGTGGTTCACATCCTAATTCTTTCAATAGTGTCGGGACACAGCTACCTTGCTCATAACAACGTTTTACAAACCTAGCTGCTCTTCGATCCACTCAATCCAGTTCCAGAATTAAGGCCTACTTCATTAGTATCCCATACACACTTGCAGGGCACACTCAATGTGGGTGGGGCCTAACTAACGTGAAATAACAAAGCTCCTTGACCCTTAAATTACGATTCCTTGGTAATCTTTTTATGAATCATAACTTTTTGTCTTGCATCCTGCAAATTGCTTTTATAATTTGGCACAAACGTTACGGACTTAACGAACTCAGATCTACATAATTCCGTTCACTGCTTCGATCACAAATCGATTCTCAGGACTCTCCGCGTATTCCGGGATGAGGCCCACTCGAGAGAGAGATTCGCGACTCCAGGGAGGAGGGAGTGGGATTTCAACGCCCCGAGCCCGACTGCGGCCGAAACTGAAACTCTCCCATTCCCCCCCCCCGACATCTTTCCCCTTCCTCGAGCGCAGGCCATTGATCTTCCACCTGATGCCGCTGCATCATTCTCCGCCCCCCCTCCCCCTCCTCCATCTCCCGCTGCCCCCCTCCCTGCTACTCCCACAATCTCACTCCTTCTTCAACCAGCTTTGGGCTTCCCTCCCTCGGACGATTCACCCTAAGGGTTCCGTGAAATACCTCCGTCGCCGTACTGCTTCTTAATTGACCCCCCCCCCTCATACACAGACAGTATCTCAACAGCGCCTCCTCCGGACTAGGGCTGCGGATGCTGACGGCGGCATGATCTGCAATCGACGGGCATACATCTCTCTACGCTGCTGTTCGTTATCAAATCATAAAAAAATATGTATGAACAGCACGTCATTAATTTTATCATATCGGCCGGATAGGTTCGCGTATGAATACGTAACTGACATAAATACGTTATTGTTTAACGTGCGATATATTGCTAAATGCAACTATCAATGACATGTATATCCAATTTAATCTACGTGTATATAATACTCCATAAGCCGCCACAGGGGCGTGTCAGTGGACAGGATACTTTGGAGATCTGCTGAAAACCAATTCTCGGATTGATAATCCGTGTTGATCATATTCAGCTTACGTTGAATTTCGACGTCTAATTCCTCAGAATATAATTACCTACTCGTAACATTTGTCTCTGTTGATTATTATTTTCTTCAGTTAAATAAATTTTTTGGCATAACATGAAATAATACTACTGGTTCATACTTGGTTCTTCCAGGAAGAAAAACACAATTCAGACTGAGGTACTCAAGATTTTAACTGCTGCTTATGACAAAATACTAACGGCTATGTATTGTGGTTTGACTGGACGAACGGAGTCATTAGCCTTGCTCTCGAAAATCAGAGACTATTATCTTCAATCGGAGTAACCTCTTACCGCACCCAGTCGCGTTTAATGGCATAAAGCCCCGGCCACGGATTTAATAATCACCCAAGACGTTCATTAGGTCATGAAATAGAATCTTGCCGTACGTGCAATTAACCAACTCTATGGATGAACATTTTTGCTCGTCATTCACTTTAATCCTCGGCACTCGTAATTTAGAGTGGAGCATAAAGGTCAAGGGAGGCGTTAGATATGCGGATGACCTCTCCTGTCACAAATTGAGACCACTCGTGTTCCGCCATGCGGGGAAATCACTCTTATAACTCTGCCCTCTAATTATTCACTCTTTGGCGAACCAAGGGAAGTTTACGAATATCCACCCTCTCTCTGTTAATGCTTGCGGAGACACGTTTCTCTGCGTAATCAAATGAAAGCCGTCTGCCAAAGTTCGCTGCAGGCAGTGATTTGTAGCTATGATGGAAAACTCACCTCATATCGTCGATGACTAAGGCCTCCATTTCTCCCGAAAATTCTTTTCGACATGTTTACATGCAAAACTCTGAATATAGTTTAACGTACATTCCAAAAATACATTCAACTTGCATAGCCAAATCTTTCGTAAAAGATTCAATTATATCTTACGCCAATTGCCACGAGGGTGTGAGGGGAAGACGTCAAGCCATCAAATGTTTGAGCAATCAGGATAATTATTATTGGATATTAGGTATTTTCTAATAAGGATTTTAACTTATTATTTAGTATTCAATGGAATTGTGGAGAAATAATTTGGCGTTACGTATTAATGAAAAGAATTTACATCGTGTTATAGATGACCCAAAGAGCAGACGAGAACCCAAAGATAAGGACTGAGAAAGAAGACATCCGTGACGCTCACAATTCGACAAGTGGCTTTATAGTTGTGGGAAATTTCCCTTAAATAATGAATTATCTGATAGTTTGTCGTGAATGCAATCTTCTGGCTTACAGTGGTTCCCATTCCAGCCTATCTAATAACAATACTTCCCCGCCGGTTTTCAATTTATTTAGAAAACAAAGGTGGATTAGAGAAAATGGATTTGCAGTGAGTAAAGAGGGCAAGGGATTTTAGTAGTGGCGAGGGAACAGTAGAGAAGAGAAATAACGTATGAAGACTAAGGATGACTGAAAATATAACATCCACCTGTTTGAAGAAGAATAGGATATACACGTAGAGTTCCGGATAGCTGGAGCGTGCCGGATAGTTCCTGGACAGTTGGGGATTGGAGTCATCGGTAGCGTATGTTACCAGCTACGTGGCATAGAACACTTATAACGAAGGGTATCTAAAAGAAGATAAGAAAGCTGTCCAGGTTCTTCCTGAATATATTTTTTACGTTGAAACTAAGAAATAAGACTTTTAAAATCGATATAACATCAGTCAAAAAGTTTTTTGAACCTAATTAAAAAATAATATACCCATTAACAAGAAATCGGTTTAAAGCCATAATATACGAGGGTCATCCGGAAAGTAGTACCCGTTCGTGCCGCATGAAGTGCTGACGACGCGAGTAGCCGCTGGACGAGGTCAGATAGCTTTAGTGGCTTGTCTGCCTTCTCTGAGCCAAGTTGCGTGACGCTAGCATTGCCTGTGTTGTTTCTGTGATTGTTTACAATGTTTAAAAAAATTGAGAACGCCGCCAGTTGTGAAGTGAGGGCAGTGATTAAATTCCTCAATGCAAGAAACGTTCGCCCATGTGATATTCATCGCCAATTAAAGGAGGTGTATGGAGACAATGTAATAGACGAGTCGTCTGCTCGGCGGTGGTGTCGCAACTTCAACATGGGGAGGGGGAACACACACGACGATGAGCGTTCGGGGAGACCGTCTGTCATTACAGACCAACTGGTGAGCTCAGTTGACGAATTCGTGAGGAACGATCGGCGCGTCACAATTGATGACATCTGTGAGCATTTTCCCAATGTTTCTCGAACAATTGTTCATGAAATTGTTAAACACCATCTGCATTATGCAAAAATTTGTGCAAGATGGGTCCCTCGCGTATCTCAATGAGCTGGCGGCGAAGGACTATGCAGCAGGAATACAGAAACTTGTCACACGTTATGACAAATGCCTTAATTTGCTTGGAGATTATGTTGAGAAGTAGTTTAAAGTATCCTCTTTCAAATAAAATTTTTTATGTTTGTTAATATTTACTTTTGTGTCTTTATTTCACGAACGGGTACTACTTTCCGGATGACCCTCGTAGTTTAAAATCCAGAAAGGTAACTTGTTAAGTATAGTAAACTTTAGTTCATAGTTTATTATGCCAATTTATGTTTTACCATAAGGATATCAAAACCAACCTTTGAGGTGATAATTGTGGTTAAGTAAGTCTAAGGGGATCATCAGCGAAATGTTACTAATAGCTTAAATATTTACGTAGATTGAAAGGTTTGAAAATATGGGTTTGTAGCAGTATATGCTTGTGGAAGTTTAAATAATACATACATATAATTTTCACTGAATTTTGTTTTTCATTTTTCGCATTTCAGTTGAATGATTGTTTTCGCAGTTAAATGTTCAAACGTTTTCATGTTCTGTAAAAAAATTATCGATGTAAATACAGGTAAAATGCGTGAGCCAGAAGAGAGCAAAACATAGAGACTAAATAAGAGAATATATGCCAAAGAAATACCTTAGAGAGGATCGGCCATCTTAACTTAGACTAAAATTGTTCTATTCCTCATTTGGAAGCTGACTGACATTTTGTCCCTCTTTGTGATGGACGCCTACGGTTCTAGTTTAAAAATTCAATTTAAATGTAATGGTAGGATTTACCAGATTTTCCCAATCGCTTGATGATATGAAATTTTCATTTGCTTCCATTGAGGTGCAGTGCATCTGAGTTAGTAATGATTTATAATGCTAACTGAAGGGCTCCAGGTATAGAGGATGTCGATTGCGTATCTCCAGCTGACATTTTCCCTTCGTCAAAACTCATCAAAGCCAACGCATTTTGCGGAGTCGAAGTAGGATGCTCTCCCCTGACCAAGCGGAAGCATCTCTCGTAGTGCTATCTCTAGCATCTAAATGCTCCACTTAACCGTTCGACATGCATACATGTATCTGGACCCAGGTCGTGCTGTTCATCTGACTCCATCCTGCCATTGCATCTACATCTACACGATACCCTGCAAGCTTCGAGCCGCAAGGGCGTGTGGCGGGGGGTGTTAGGTCGCCAGTCATACATGCACAATCACATTCATGCTATCTCTACAAAAATATTAGTTTGTTCATGCACTCAACAAACCTTAATCACACGAAAGAAATGACATAACTGAAACAATATTTAAGAACAGAATACGCACATTCAAATCATACTGTAGAACTGTTAAAAAGATGCATCTATTTCATAAAAATAATAGCATGCCGAAAGAAACATGCGAGATATCATACACTATCAATTGCAATTATCTCCTGCGCGATTACTCTCTTATCTATTATGATCTCTATTGGTTCGAGGCAAAAAACGACATTTTAAATTCTTCCCTTCCACAATAAATCTCCCCAATTTTACGTCGGTGATCTGATCAGGAACATAGTAGATCTGGGCCTGTACTATGTCCTATACATCTTCAGATAAGTAACCTGCCCCAAATTTACGCAGTATATTTAAACTGTATTTAATCCTACGGTCAACTAATGGGTCCCATCCTAATTCTTTCAATAGTGTCGTGACACTGCTACCTTGTTCATTGACAATTTTTTACAAACCTAGCTTCTATTCGTGGCACTCGATCTAGTTTCAAATTTAAGTCTACTTAATGAGGATCCCATACACATGCAGAGCATACTCAAGCTGGGTCCTAATTAGTGTGAAATAACAAACTTCCTTGGCCCTTTCATTAAAATTCCCAAGTATCCTTTATACGTTTGAATATAACGTAACCCATGCCCCAGGAAGCTTCTGGTTTATTTTCTCGATGTTTTTTCCGTCTAATCCTTATGTTGTTCTTCATTCGGCATCCTTTTTTATTTTTTGAGATTTTTGGGAACATGATATTTTTAACGTTGATTTTAGGTACATATATTTTGTACCAATCAATATTTTTTGGGTTCAAAATACAGTAATATCTCCGCGAAACCTCAAGACAGGAACGTTCGATACTATGTGACTTTCACACAAAATAGATCAATATTTATTTATTAGATTCCCCGCGAGTCGCCACAAGGATGTGTGGCGGGGGATGGTAGGTCACCACCCGAAAAGTTTAAATGCATATAAAACGGATCACCATAAAGCTCTCCAATCTCCTGGCCGTAGACCTTGGTGTTCGTTGGATTAGCCGTCATGTCCGTGTAGGCATCTCCCCTAGTGTGACAATCTCTCTGCGAAAATATCACTGCCACTCACAGAAATGTATCACTCCATTCAATGCCAGTTAAAACTACTTTGTTCTCAGTGACTCATGGATTGCGTCCTTTTCTTCGATTCCTACATTGCCCAGCCCACTTCATGCTCAGTGTCCAATCGTTAATGTATTAACTTTTAAATAACTCAGTCATATTGCTGCGTATTAATGATGTGATGACACACGGGATTAAATAAGTCTTTTATTTGCTTAAATTTTTTTAAATATATCAATTATATAAAATTACTAAATTTTTACTTTATATTTCTCAAAAAAATCCTTTTGACTCATTGATTGCTCTAAAGAATCCTTTAGACATATATATCTCATTGGTTATTCCCATTCCCCCTCCCCCTCACTACATAACCTATCGTTTCAAACTCCTCCACTATCAGCCTCGTGCATTGGCTTTTGTCTCTTTCACCACCCCCCCCCCCTCCCCCACACATGTAACACTATATATTCTTCGGATTGCCCTTACCCTTTCTCACTTCGACTTGTGTTGTCGTGACGATTACCCTTCAGTACGCTGAAGAGGGCTACTTTGTGACCGAAATACGCGTATTCGTATTCACCTTTCTTATCCTCTCCTTTTTTACCTTTTACCCCTTCTTGACTTGTGGCGCTAGCCAACTATTTTCATTTGTACTTTGTTTAGAAAGGTTAACTGTTTACGGCTATTGGAGTTTTACATTCATTCAAGATTATTCCTCGATTTCCGTTTACCCCGAGGGATCTGTTTTAATGTATCCGGAGGATAAACTATTCCCTCTTGAGTCTCCTTATATTAGAGAATTGAATTTCCGGAATTGGAAATGAGCATCTTGGGTTTATGTCACGCGAGGGTGCGTATGCGAACACCTTGGCGTAGGTTTGGAAAGTGCGAACCGGTCATCGCATTCCGTTCAGCACGAATGCGGGCCTTACGGGACAGTTCGATTTCCCGCGGTGCGTTTGTAATTGCTCATTTCGAGGCCGTCCATTTCTTCCGGGGAAAAAGGAAATTTCCGCCCGTGAAATCCTGACACTGCGCGACCAATCGGACGACCTCGTTTCCGTGAGACCTGTAATAAGGACGTTCGCCGGCGAGCGTGACCAATAGTAGACGGGAGCGTTGGCCATTGGTCAATGCTTCCCTCTAGTAGTCTGTAGAGAGAGAGAGACCACGCGGCATGTCACAAGAGATTAGAGACATGGGTGTTTCACAGGACCATTACGTCCAGGTGCTCTACCTCAGGAACTGGGGCGAGGGGTAAGTGGCCTCTCTCGAGTGCAGAAAACGAGTCAGGGGGTGACTTAGGTTAAGCTGGGATCAGTGAATGCTAATTCTCGTCTTCGTCCATTGATTCAAAAAAGCACGAATTTTTTAACCTAGCTAGTGAAAGTGTAAAAATAATTGTAGGACTTTGAAAAAATGGAAGATTTAAATCAACTGAAAAGGCTTTCAGCGCCAAGTCATAATTATTTTAGCAATACACTTTTATGTGTAGGTGACAGATTGACTCTTCGATTCCTCCTGTAGGAATCAAAGAGTCAGTCTCCACCATTTAATATGTATCTGAAGCCTGAGCAATAAAACAGTTAAGCCTTCAAAAGAATCAGGCGAGATGTAGTGGATGTTCGTCATTATGAGAAAAAAAAATTGCACTTTTCCACAGATTTATTTGGAACGCGTTTCAGTTCATCAAACCATCCTCAGGTACAAGACAAGGTTCAAATTTTGATACATCATATTTATTCCCATTTGAGGAAGAGGGGGGAGGGAATAAAAGAGTTAGGAGTAGGGTAGATGGGGACAAAGAGGGGAAATATGGAAAACCCTAAGAAACAGAGAAACTAAAGAAATGGAGAGGTAAAAAGAGTGGGGTAGATAAGCACTAGGGCTCATTATTTGAGAGGATGGTGGCCAGATAGCTGGTGTCCTGGTGGTAGGAAGGAGGGAGGAATAAACAAGGGTTAAGTGGGAAGGGAACATCAAAGGGATAGAGGCAGGTTGAGGGATTAGGCACAAGTGATTCTAAGAGGGACATCATGAGGGAAGGGTTGGTCGACACGTACTGAGAGTGGATTGTTATGGGGTGGTGGTTAGATGGGATATACACAAAGGGTGGAGTCAATAGGAGACAGAGAGTTTTACTGTTTGCTGTGGACATGGGATTCCGAGGAGAGGAGAAAGGTTCATAAAAATTTTTGATCGTTTAAAAGAACATTCATATTTTATTTTACAATTTCAAGTTATCCTAAAATATCAATTCTTTATATCTTATTTTCGTAATATAGAATCTCAGGATTAAATTTACATGAGTGGGATGATTGTGGTAGATGCTTAGCTAGGAGAGATGGTTCATCGAAAGTCCTACCCCACCTTTCATGCTTTTTTATTCTAGTCTTGAAAATTCTTCCGGTCTGGCCTATGTAGCACATGTCACGGGAATCACACTTCGCTTTGTAAATGCCGGATTTAAAGAGGGGTTCTAGATTGTCTTAGTTGCGGCAAAGGTTTTTTACCAGAGTACACGGATTATGAATGATGATGTATTAAATGTTCTTTTATTACATTTTCGGGAAATCTTATTTTAAAGATCACCTAAAAACAATTGACCAATTTTTGGCCTTTTCTTATGTGAGAGTAAGGTAACGTAGCGTAACTGTGAAATAGCTTTAGATTTTAATTTTTTCTTTAAGAGATTGGCGAAAATGCTTAAACTTTAGCCATTGGATAATGCTATGATTTATGGTGTCGAGCTCACGGTTGAATTTTTTATAGGTAGGGGTGAATTAGCGAGTCGGTGCATCATTGAATGGAAGACTGACAGTTCCTGGTTCGTAGGGTGGCAGGAATCGCCTGGGCTGATCACATCACTGTAACATGGTTCCTTGTACATGCCAAAACTATGTATATCTCATATTATGGATGTGGAAAGGTCAAGAAAGTTCAACTCTTTCCCGGATTCGATTTCCATGGTGAACCTAATTTGGGGGTGTTGGGAATTTGAAAGATTGAGTACACCGTCTCGTTGTGTTATACTCCCAGCCCAGCAGCAGATAATGTCGTACACGATGCAATAAAGGTAGAAAATATTAGTTAGGATAGGATGGCCGGAGTTAAATAATTGTGATTCAAAATTGTCCATAAATATATCTGCTAATAGAAGGGACAGATTAGGGGATACCATTGCTAGGCCATCCGCTTGATGATAGAACACATTAAAAAAAACCATAAACACAGTAATCAACCCAAAGGTCGGTTTGGTAGGTGATGGTAGAGTTCTATCCCCAGCACTAAGCCCGATGGCGTGTGAACTTCACACATCAGGATAGGGGGGCCAGTACCTTTCCCTGTGCCGGTTATGGTTTCCCAGGAAGACCTGGTACCCGAAAAATCACATAGCTTGGGTGGAGCTGTCTGGGAATGGTCAGCTGGAGGTGTCTGGGAATCGAACCCGGGACCCTCGGGTCAGCAGTCTAATGCTCTACCGCCTGGACTACCACGACCCATTATTGAATAAAAAATAATTCTAGTGTGCACACGGTTCCACGAGTAGATGGAGTTCTTTTGCAAACAAAGTGTTCATGTTGGAGTCTCTCAGGGGCAGAAGTAAATACATTTTTACGTCAAAGGAAACTACGTAGTTTGGAGTTGGAAGGCAAAGAGAGATGGTGAATATTACGTGTTAAGTGAATGGAATTCTTAAGACTATATTTTGCTGAAAACTAGTGATGTTTTCTAAAGATGGCATACATCTAGGTTGTATGATGGCGAGCCTAGTTTGATACCACTGGGCGAGCAGGTGTTCCATTTCTATGAATTTTCGGGAGGCCATAAAATCTAGAAGGTAAAGGATACATTTGTAATAATATCCTCCAGAAAGTTTTTCTTTCCTCAAAGAGGTATAAATATGACGTATCACAATTTGAATCTCCTCTTCCACCTGAAGATGGTCCGATGAACTGAAATGCGTTGTACGTTACAAATAAATCTATGGAGAAGTACAAATTTGTATTCCTCATAAAAGCATAGCCCCTTCGAAGTGCAGTGTTACTGACGAGTTCTAAAAAAACGGGGAACGAAAGAGAGACGAATAAAATCAAATACAAAACAACAAGCACAAAACCAAGAAAAAACTCGGAAGTCTACTACAATGCAGCAGCTTAAATATTTCCACCCTCTTGTAAGAGTCGAAAAAAATACCAATTGCTGAGGAATGACATGCAAGAAAAAAATAGAAGGAATGTGGAGCATAGGTTGAACAAGGACTTCCTGGATGCAAAGATTTAAATAAGTGTTGCAAGTGTAGTTCTACTGAACTTTTTTAGAAGAGGGACAAAGAAAAAGACGATTTGGTCATTATGATTTCCAATATCCGATGTGGGCGATGCCAGTAGATGATGAAGGTGAATGAATTAATCTAGAAAGAGTGTAATTTATGATGCCACCAGCCCTTCCCGATCTTCAGGCCGCACGTGGTGGTTATCAGGATATGACTCGGATGCAGACGCAGTTGGAGGCCAGGCCCCTAGTGGTTAGGGGCGACGTGCAGGTTGGCGAAATGACGGGCCGCTCCCAGCGCCCCCTCCGGCCCGACCTGTAATGTATCCGAGGGAGAGGCGGCGGACCCAATGGGATCCACCGCCGCTGCAGGTGTATCTTCCCCCCCCCCGGCCACCCCACTCCATTCCACCCTCCGCCCGCGGGTTCCGCCGTCCCGTCTTCATCTTCTTCCTTTTGGGCTCCTTCTCTCTCTCTCTCGGTGCGACGCCTGGGAACGGGAGGGAGGGAGAGAGAGTGTTGCACGCGGAAGAGACTGCGCGGAAAAGGAGTCTTGGGAAGGCGTGTTGTTGTTCCCTCTGCTGCCGTTGCCATGGCGGTGGAGGAGGGAGAGGGCGGGAGGGACGAGTGGCTGAGATTGAGATAAGAAGCGAGCGGTCGAGCGTCGGGGCCGGGTGGGAAAGAAAGTATGACCCCTGGTGGGGCTGGGGGGAGAGGGGAGGACGACAACAAAGGAATGGGGGAGTGCGCGCACAGCGATGAGGGGTTACCAAGGAGATCTGAAGCCAAACGAGTTCCCGCGCGATGGAAGTCCGGGTCCAAAATCCACAGAATCCTAATCGAAGGGAAGAGTGCCTTCTTTTGCATGAGCGACTTCCCATGCGGTCCACGACCTGAGACACAGGGGGAGACAGGACCCCTGGATGTATATGTGAATAATCAGGTGAACTGAACAATTCGTTGAATGGACATCGACAAAAATACCCCGCGATCCACCATAAAGATGTCTGGCAGGGGGTGTAAGAACCAAGCAAGAAGGGTGAGTGATAAGAGAGGAAGGATATGGGAGAGGAAGGGAAAAGGGAAAATTGTTCGTTAAATACTTTGAAATAACGTAAAATATTCCTTACATGCTGGAGGAAGATGTAATTCAAAGCAAGGGTTAATTCACCCAAAAATATTAGTTATTTATATTGCGAAAAAAGAGAATAAAAATAAACCGAGACCATTTATATACGACAGGCCTCCGCCAAAAAAGGCCAGGTCATGCAGAATTGAAAAGTAAGAATGGGAAATTCCACCATTGCGTGGAGATGCAACGCATAGTCTCCACCCCATGACATGTCATTTCAGGATTACGTATTAAATAAAAAGGCTTACTATTATATTCAATGTAATTGTTACGCTCAATAATGTCAATGGTTTCGTTTTTGTTTATACTTTATTTTCTTTGTAATTATGTGTCGTTCTTTTCTACCTGAGGTGTCAGGGTTGGAGAACCCAATTCGCATGATCATGGATGGCGTGATTAAAGCTTCCCTTTTTTTGCTTTCCGGTTCTGCCTGAGCGTAGTATGGTGCTGGTCTCTCATATTAGTGGTTGATGCTCATTTTTATAACCTCATCTTTAATATAACAGAAAATTTATGCAATGGGTAAGTATACCTCCTGTTCAAAAATAACACCGGCGCTAACATGCATATATGTTTTCGAATTGGTGTGGTTAATCGCTCTGATTGACATTTTGCGCGAGTATTTTGTGGAGCTTAGGTGGATGTTTTGTCTTTTCTCTTTTCCTCATTCCTTATCCTCTCCGTATCGTGCTTTTACCCCCTGTCTCAGTCCCTCTTGCTGGATCGTGGCGTATTTGTGTAAACATAGGTGTAGAGCGCGTGCTTTACACTGAAACGATCCGAAATTTTCACGGCGATGCATATATCAATTCTTCATTTTATTCTCCTCCTCCACCGCGAGAAAATTGGCTCTTTAATATCAAAGAAGGAGACCTGTGGGAAAAATATTCATAGCACCTACCTAACGGGGTCAATTTTTGGATAGGTTATGTCAGAAAAGCTTGGTATCGAAGTATTTCATTGATATCACCCACATTTAGCCATTGTTTCCTCTCTGCTCTAGCCTTGCATCTTTGATCCAAGGACTCGAAATGACTGGGGTCACATTAAATGATCCACTTTTTAAAATTATTACTTTCATATTTATGGTCCATTTATTTTTTCAAGGGTAATACGTTCAGTTTGACACATTACTCATTTTCTAAATATAAGAACGAATACATTGAGTAAACCTTAATGGATGGATTTTTACTACATTTGCAGGTGATTGTGTGCACATTTATGTTAGTTGATAGAATATGTATTTGCATACTTGTGGATTGAGAGGGTTTTTGCATGAATATATACGCCCCTGTTCGTGTAGGTTTGCATGAATATGTTGGTTTTTGCATGTGGTTTTATTATCTCTTACGGGTGGTGACCTAATACCCCCGCCACACGCCCCTACGGCGGCCTGCGGAGTATTATGTAGATGTAGAATCCATTATCCTACCCAATAATTATCCACAAATGGAGATTCAATGAATCAAGATCATTCATTCACCCGAGGTTGTATTGGATTTCAAAAGAACTGACGTCTAGACCTAACATCTACCCCAGGTGAAAATTGTCATCGATCACGCTTGGTTAAAGTATTGCAATGGATTTGAACGGCGGAAGAAGCAAAGATAGCTGTAAATGAAAAGTGTGCCTGCCCTCTTTGATGTATGGGAGTGATTGTTGGGTGTGCCCATAAAAGCATAAATTTCACATAAAATGGGAGTGGATGGATTAGGAGACAAAGGACAGGAATGTAAGATGTAAGGCGAGGTAATGTAAGAATGTGGATTGGATGCTCCGATTACAGATGCACTTGAAAGAAGGTAATTTTTGAGAAGAAATATGGACTGCCTGCAAAACCCCTGTATTCCACATCAACCAGGAAAGACTTGCCATCATTAGATAGATGGTATCGACTTCATTGATTTTCTTTTTCGTGTTATTTTGATTTCTTTTTATTTCGGAAACGGGCGATAACCAATGCTAAGACCTTTTACTTTTTCTCGAAAGGTATATTTCCTCCAGTATGTGTACGAATTAGCACGTTATTTGAAAGATTTTTACTATGTATTTTCCCCTTCCTCTCTCTTTTGCCCTCATCACATACCCTTCCCACCTGGTGCTTGCAACCCCTGCAACTCACATTTTGATGTGTCGCGGGGTATTTATGTTGACGTCGAATGGTGATCGCGATTTTTTTCTTCCGCCTTTTCTCTTGCGTTTTATTTTAAAAGATGGCTAGTTGATTTGTATGCGTGATTTCTTTCATGATGATCGTTTTTCTTTCTCCCCAATGCCGGCACTCGTAATTTCACATTCACTTACGCAATTAAAATAGAGACTTCATGTAACTTACGGCCTTTTACTTAAAATGCTTGGCGTACTGCGCATGCGTCTTTGGATACGGCCGTTGCAGCACACCGTTCACGTGGTCTGCAGGGTATGATGTAGATGTGAAAGGCTAATCCCAAGTGGCCATGGGCGACTCTAGAGTGGTGACTTGAATGCGCGGAGCATCGCCCCCTCCCGCGGATAGCTCCAGAGGGAGCATAGCCCCCTCCGGAGCTGTCCGCGGATTTACTCTCCGGCCGGCGAGGGGTTGGGTGGGCGGGCGGGTAGGGAACCAGGGGGTCGGGTCCGCGAGGGACCGGTCTCCCGCCCTCAGGATAGGGGGGGCGGCGGGAGCCGAGCTAGCACTCTTGCGCTCTGAATGCGGGATGGGGCGAAGTGAGGCGTAGGGCGGAGGGGAGACAGAGGGAGGGTCAAGTGTGGGGCATTAAAACATCCCGGAGGAGGTTGGTTCCTCCGGATGGGATACAGTCAAGACATGTCAGTGACTCAGGGCAGGTACTCGGGATCTTCTTGCAGAAAGGCCTAATTCCGGAATAAAAGCAAGGGATCGGGAAAATTCGCCCGTTCGGTGAAGAATCGTCACGAATGATCAGGAGGCCGTAAAGAAACTAATAAAGAACCTGGAAGGTCACAACTTGTGACGGCCCTTGGCTGCCAATTTAGCTGACTGTCCGTCCCGGATTTAAATTTCGATTTCAAGGTTTTTATTCCATTATGCCATAGTGCAGGGAAAGTAAAATAGACCAATAATATAGACTATATAAATAAAACATAACAGAACCCCCGTTTTAGGAATAGATCCTCTTCAGGGTGGACGCACAACAAGGGGACAACACAAAAGAGAAAGCGGTGGAATGTTTTGCTTGATCAAATATTCTCTGATCGGCCATCTTGGCCACCGAAGGGTACATACGTATAGGCAGGCGGTCGTCTAGACCTTCGCTTGAGGATATACAGTTGCCTGAGTGGACGTGATGCCAGTCTCTCGAGTCGAGAAAAATATTGTGTGGATCGGAAAGGCGTTGGACAGGCAGCGGATTCGCAGTGAATTACGTGGTTTACACGGACGCCACCCCGTAGAGATGGGCCATGCGTAACATTGAAGTCGCAGAAAGATTACGCCACGTACTACGACTTTGCGCGCCCAGCGTTGCATGAT
>NW_027286082.1:1235100-1283349 GCF_022747635.1 Hetaerina americana
GAAATGGTCTGTGGCACATTAATTTAAATGCCCCCCGCGGTAACTGCTAGAATCAAAGACGTTGTTTTCATGGGAATCAGAATGACCAGCAATATAGAAAAAATAATACGCAAAAATGATTCCCAAGGAATGACAACTTTCTAACGGTGTCATCTCATGACAGTGAAATTATATTGAATGAAAAAATATAATCGAATGATAAAATATAATAAAAAATTATAAAAATATATATATATTATAATAATATCAATAATGAAAAAATATTGTAAAAAGGACGGAATTAAGGAATGTTGAAACAAATAACGAACACATGATAACTATGGCTAAGTGTTAACGTTTCCAGTAGACATCAATTTTAACCTGTAAAAAATCAATATTTAGGGGAAAAATGCTATCACTTGGTTATCATTATGTTCGAATTACACCATACCACGCCTGAAACTACGCAATTTGTTTCAATCAAAAGAATTTGAAAACATTTCTTCTGATATGAACTGTGGCGTGCGACCATTGTAGTAGTTGTAGTTGATTCAGGGGGGCGGCCGACCACTGAGGTCATCTGCGTCATTAGTGATGGATGGAAAAGGAAGAAGGATGGAGAGAAACCCGGCGTCGCCATTAGCCTACTCTCAAAAAGGAAAGGCGCCAAGTGGTCTGCAGTTTAATGTCTCATCTGATGGACAGTGTACTCACTAAAATTGTTCCCCACAAAGCACCTCAATTAGGGATTCGGATGCCACTGAAAAGTATCTGCATTTTCCTGGATTCGAACCCCCGGGCCCTCTCGGAGGGAAGCTGAGATGGTGGGTTAGGCAATGCATCATCTCGATCCCCCATATTTAGTATAATAAGTTAAGCATGGGGAACCTTATCAAATGCGTGTGGTCACTTCAAAATCTAATCAAATTTTGCATGTGGTTTTGTTCCCATATACAGGTGGTGACCTAACACCCCCCACCACACGCTCTTGCGGCGGCTTGCAGGGTATAATGTAGGTCACCAACCGCGAAAGAGAATACAAGCTCATGCAAAATGAAATAATTTATTCTAACCTACACCCATAGTTGGCATATGCATTCATGCAAAACCTTTTATAACTTACACGCATGCAAATACATATACTATAAACTAACATACACATACACCTTATAATGCAGTAAAAATTAATCCAATATCGTGCAAAATAGAATATGAAAAGTAAGTTGGTGGAATTCCGCTCCAACCATGGGAATGCAAAATACTATGGTCTCCTCCTCAAGGACACAAATAGGGATTAGAACACTACGCTGCATGTACGGGAGGGTCCCCCCACAGAGAGAAATGAGGTATAGAAAGGGAAGCTAGAAAACAAACAAAGCAGAGTAGGCAATACGATGAGCAGATGAGCAGTGAATTCTTTGATAACATTCACACGCGGGAAGGGTTTAATTCCAATTAGACTTTTAGAAAGGTTCAGAACAAACGAGTTTAAGAAATGACACTAACGGAATTATTATGGACACATTCAACTTAGGTAGATCAGACTACAATTATAAGATGAGGGATTCCTTAAATTCCTGTACATTCCTCAAATTCCTGTTCATCAAATTCCTGTACAGTTGGATAAAATTACTCGCCCTTTCCCCGGACAATCAGCAATCATTAATAGTAAGAAACCAAAGCCACTTACAATAAAGACATTTACACTAAAGAAATGTTAAAGATTAAATTTACATTCATAGGTGGGGTTAAGATGATGCTTGGCTATAGTCCTTCTGCTACAATTAACTACTGGCAAATGCTTATTACCTTGGAGGAAGAGAAGGATAAAAAAGTATTATAAAACAATTTTTAGATATTGATAGATCCCTTATGTCCATCAGGATAATTTCATACTTGTATTTCATAATCATTATCAGACGACAAAATGCATTATTCCCATTAATGGTCTTTATAATCATTATTACTAAATAAGGCCGTGGGGGTAGATAACATTCCCGTGGAACTTTTAAAATGCTTAGGAAAATGTGGGAGGAAGAGGCTATACGGGCTGATCCGTCGTATTTATGAGGAGGGAATCTGGCCGGAAGACTTTGTGAGATCAGTTTTAGTTCCTATTCCGAAAAAGGTAAAGGCCACGTCATGTGAGGACTATAGGACAATTAGTTTGATATCCCACGCAGCTAAAGTTGTTCTCAGGATCATAAACAAAAGGATAGAGAGTAGGGCAAATGATTACTTAGGGGATGATCAGTTTGGGTTTAGGAAGGGGAGAGGTACGCGTGATGCCATTGCAGTAATGAGATTATTAATCGAGAGGAATATAGAGCACAACCAGGAGGTATTTGCCTGTCTCGTAGATTTCGAAAAAGCGTTTGATAGAGTGAATTGGGAAAAACTAATGAGTATATTGCAGAAAAGAGGAATAGATTGGAGGGAAAGGAGACTAATCCGCAATCTGTACATGTCTCAGACTGCTCAGGTGCGGGTGGGAAACGGGGAGACAGGATGGGCAGTGCTAGGAAGGGGCGTAAGGCAGGGTTGCCCATTATCACCGTTGCTGTTCAACCTGTATGCAGAGGAAATGATCAAAAAGGCATGGGAAGAACTCGAGGTAGGAATGAAAGTGGGCGGGGAATTCGTAAAATCAGTTAGGTTTACTGATGACCAAGCTTTAGTTTGTCAGTCAGCCAAGGGGCTGCAAGCATTGCTGAGTGAATTGGAAATTCAGTGCGACAGGTATGGGATGAGAATCAATATTAATAAAACAAAGGTTATGCGATTTTCTAGAAAGAAAAAGGCCAAGCTTAACATTAAAATAGGAGGGCAAAAACTAGAGCAGATAGAACAGAGTACGTATCTCGGTAGTGTTTTGGACCAACACGGTCAAAGTAGTAGGGACGTAAGGAGAAGAACTGCGCTGGGCAAAGAGGCTTTCACGAGGAGGAGGCAGTTGATGACGGGGACTTTGAGTAAGGATGTTAAGAAAAGACTCGTAAAAACTTTGATATGGAGCGTAGCTATGTACGGCGCGGAAACGTGGTCATTGAAGCGGGAGGATAGACGTAGATTGGAGGCTTTTGAAATGTGGGTGTGGAGAAGAATGGAGAAGGTGAAATGGACAGAGAAGAAAACAAACGAGGAAGTACTTGGTATGGTGGGCGAAGAGAGGGGTTTGTTGGGAGCAATCCTATGGAGGCAGGAAAAGTGGATGAAGGGGGTGTTGACCGGCAGTGGGATGTTGAAGACTGTGATAGAGGGTAGAATGTTGGGCAAAAGAGGAAAGGGAAGGAACAGGATAGGGATGGTTGACGGGATGAAGGGAGGAAGAAAGTACTCAGAGATGAAGAGGGACCTGATATAGAGTAGGATGATGGATTTTGTGTTTTGTTAGGAGTAATAAAATATTTGTTTGGTAGTTGTGTCCATCCAAAAACCTACCTTAAACGGTAGATTACCTTAAAAAAATATAATATATAATAATCATTATGTCATCCTTATTGTACCAAAATTTCGTACCCGTATGTTACATCATCAATTTTCTACATCTACATAATGACCCGCGAGCCGCCGCAGGGCGTGTGGCGAAGGGTGTGAGGTCACCACCCGTTAAAGAAAATAGCACCGCATGCAAAATCAACAAATTTATGCCAATCTACACCCACTAAATCAAATATATGCACGCAAAAACTTTTATAACTTACATGCAAATATGTACACTATCAACTAACATAGACATGCACCTACGAATGAATATATTTTATGCCTACGCAACGCTTAATCTTGTCCAACGAATCTGGTGGATTTCCTCTGGGATTTATCTAATTCTTTTTCCCAACGTTCCAAGGGAGATAGATTCTAGTACATATACACACAAGTGCTCGTTCTTTTCCCGAACAATCAGGAACCATAGAAATATTAAAGACATTTAATTTACAAGTCAGGATAATATTAAACGTTGCCTAGATGTGAGGTTTATTCGTAGGTGCATGGGTATGTTAGTCGATAGTGTATTTGCATGTGTGTAAGTTGTAAAGGTTTTTGGATGAAAATTTACGTATTTGTGGGTGTAGATTTGGCATGAATTGGTGGTTTTATTCTTAATTACGGGTGGTAACCTAATACCCCCTGCCACTTGCGGGGTAATACGTATTGGTAGTTACTGATACACAAGACATAGCATAGGTGAATTGCTAAGAGAGAGGTCTAATTTTGGAATATCGAAACACCGGTGACATTCAATACGTAAAAATGGCAAGATTCGTCTCCATCTTTCCCCGTCGTCATCAAGTTGAAGTTGACGAGATATGTCGGTGGTATGACTGTCGAAGTGATGGCTTGCTTATCCCATTTCCTCATCGCTTATTTATCGCCTATTAATAGGAACGATCTGTCAAAATAACTCAAGAACAATAACACGAAACCTTGGGCCGTGCATGATTTATTTTTAGCAGAGTTGTGGGCAATGAATGTTTAATTCTTTATATGCCTCACAGTTTCGCGTTTAATATTTCGGAATGGAAAAATGTTTACACGGAGTAAATGTAATATCCTGTACTCGGGAAGATATTTTTTAAAATTTTAATTCAGCTATTTCACCAACTAAGCAGCCACGTTAAGAGCAGTGGGAAATATTATGCGTGTTTCTCGCTATAAAAGATTCCCTAATTAGTCTTATTTTATGGATCTTATAGGGGGCCAGGCTTCATTTCTTGGAAGTTTTATTCAGTAATTTTTCAAATGGCTGTTATTATAAAACTATCAAGCCTTTTGTTGATACCGGATGGCATTGGATTTTTATTTGATGCAGTGAGAACTACATTTATGTCCAAATTCCAAAGAAACTGCGGGAGATGCCGCAACAGTAACTTTTAACGGAGTCATCCGCTAATGTGCATTTTAATGCAACAATTTCAGAGCGTAAAAATCATTCGCCTTGACTGGGACTCGAACCCAGATCCCTCAATATCCGGTCGAGTGCTTTAGCCACTTAAGCTACCGAGGCGTCCTCTTAAACTCTGAAATTTTGGGGCTTTTAAAGGAACTAGATGTTATGACGAAATACCGTACATACAATGTCACATGCATTCGTAGTCGTGCGCGAGGCGCCACTGTCCACGAGGTTAAAAGCCAACTTTAAACACGTATGGTGTTTTCCCTTTGACAAATTCCAAAGAAACTGCGGGAGATGCCGCAACAGTAACTTTTAACGGAGTCATCCGCTAATGTGCATTTTAATGCAACAATTTCAGAGCGTAAAAATCATTCGCCTTGACTGGGACTCGAACCCAGATCCCTCAATATCCGGTCGAGTGCTTTAGCCACTTAAGCTACCGAGGCGTCCTCTTAAACTCTGAAATTTTTGGGGCTTTTAAAGGAACTAGATGTTATGACGAAATACCGTACATACAATGTCACATGCATTCGTAGTCGTGCGCGAGGCGCCACTGTCCACGAGGTTAAAAGCCAACTTTAAACACGTATGGTGTTTTCCCTTTGACAAATTCCAAAGAAACTGCGGGAGATGCCGCAACAGTAACTTTTAACGGAGTCATCCGCTAATGTGCATTTTAATGCAACAATTTCAGAGCGTAAAAATCATTCGCCTTGACTGGGACTCGAACCCAGATCCCTCAATATCCGGTCGAGTGCTTTAGCCACTTAAGCTACCGAGGCGTCCTCTTAAACTCTGAAATTTTGGGGCTTTTAAAGGAACTAGATGTTATGACGAAATACCGTACATACAATGTCACATGCATTCGTAGTCGTGCGCGAGGCGCCACTGTCCACGAGGTTAAAAGCCAACTTTAAACACGTATGGTGTTTTCCCTTTGACAAATTCCAAAGAAACTGCGGGAGATGCCGCAACAGTAACTTTTAACGGAGTCATCCGCTAATGTGCATTTTAATGCAACAATTTCAGAGCGTAAAAATCATTCGCCTTGACTGGGACTCGAACCCAGATCCCTCAATATCCGGTCGAGTGCTTTAGCCACTTAAGCTACCGAGGCGTCCTCTTAAACTCTGAAATTTTGGGGCTTTTAAAGGAACTAGATGTTATGACGAAATACCGTACATACAATGTCACATGCATTCGTAGTCGTGCGCGAGGCGCCACTGTCCACGAGGTTAAAAGCCAACTTTAAACACGTATGGTGTTTTCCCTTTGACAAATTCCAAAGAAACTGCGGGAGATGCCGCAACAGTAACTTTTAACGGAGTCATCCGCTAATGTGCATTTTAATGCAACAATTTCAGAGCGTAAAAATCATTCGCCTTGACTGGGACTCGAACCCAGATCCCTCAATATCCGGTCGAGTGCTTTAGCCACTTAAGCTACCGAGGCGTCCTCTTAAACTCTGAAATTTTGGGGCTTTTAAAGGAACTAGATGTTATGACGAAATACCGTACATACAATGTCACATGCATTCGTAGTCGTGCGCGAGGCGCCACTGTCCACGAGGTTAAAAGCCAACTTTAAACACGTATGGTGTTTTCCCTTTGACAAATTCCAAAGAAACTGCGGGAGATGCCGCAACAGTAACTTTTAACGGAGTCATCCGCTAATGTGCATTTTAATGCAACAATTTCAGAGCGTAAAAATCATTCGCCTTGACTGGGACTCGAACCCAGATCCCTCAATATCCGGTCGAGTGCTTTAAAATGCACATTAGCGGATGACTCCGTTAAAAGTTACTGTTGCGGCATCTCCCGCAGTTTCTTTGGAATTTGTCAAAGGGAAAACACCATACGTGTTTAAAGTTGGCTTTTAACCTCGTGGACAGTGGCGCCTCGCGCACGACTACGAATGCATGTGACATTGTATGTACGGTATTTCGTCATAACATCTAGTTCCTTTAAAAGCCCCAAAATTTCAGAGTTTAAGAGGACGCCTCGGTAGCTTAAGTGGCTAAAGCACTCGACCGGATATTGAGGGATCTGGGTTCGAGTCCCAGTCAAGGCGAATGATTTTTACGCTCTGAAATTGTTGCATTAAAACTACATTTATGTATTCAAGTATATGTATGCATGTGTTATGTATATTATATGTTATGTAGATACAAACATGTATATCACCCCATGATGGAGGGCTTTGCAAAAATTTGGCTTCTTGATGAATGAAATTTGAACTTAATCGAACAAAGATGATTGGTACGTTTGAGAGTTTATGAAGTGTTCTCTTTTGCAACTTGAGTTTTTTATTTTATTCAACACCAAATGACGCATTTTACACTGCAGACTATAACGAGAGCATGTGGTTAGGGGCCCCTTAGTCATTAGAATAATTGTTGATTGGTGATTAATTGCATTTAGGAAGTTCAATTTGTCATATGTTTTGTTTCCTATTGTTTGTAGTCAAGAGATTTAGAAGCGAAGACGATTGATTTTGGAGTAATAATCCTTCAAATCTCACTGTGATCACGTTAGTGTAGTGCTAAGATATCTATTTCTCAAAAACCGACGTTCAAACTCAAATGATCGACATCAATTTATATACACCACAATCCTCCAAAAAGGTGTGTGGCAGGGGCTGCAAGCACCAGGTGGGAAGGTTAGCTAGATAAGGGAGAATATGGGAGTGGAAGAGGAAAGGGGAAAATATTTTGTAAAACTCTATCAAATAACATGCACATTTTTATGCATGCTGGAGGAAGACTCAATTCAAAACATAATTTAATTCACCCAATAAATTATTTATTTGTTGTCTACATCTACATAATACCCCTCAAGCCGCCGCAGGAGCGTTTGGCAGGGGTTGTTAGGTCACCACCCGTAAGGTAGAAAAAAACACATACATATGTAATCACCCGAAAGGACATACTTACACTTAGGATACGTATACTGAACTCTTCCTGTAGAACTGTTAATAAAATACGAAAAGAGGGAATAAGAAAGAACCACAACCATTTATACGACAAGCCTCCACCATAGCAAGACATCAAGCAGAATTGAAAAATAAGAAGAGAGGGAAATATTACTGTCACATGGACACGCAACTCATAGTTAAAGTCGCGGGTTGGGAACGTGACGCACCGCTGAGGGCAGCGGACGGCATGAGGTGTACCCCTCCCCCCCCAGAGGGGGAGACGAGGGTTTGAAGGATAAGCATGAAAGCAAAACAAAAAAGGCAGGCACATTGTACCGAGCACTAAACTCATTAAATGGCAGTCCCATGCGGTTATGCAAGAAGGGATTTGATAACGGAACTCACGATATTAGTGAAAGTGCTAGTGAATTTGAATAAAACTAATTATTGCCCCGACGCAGTTAGTGGCAAATGAGATTTTTTCTATCGACCCTACAGTTGATATTTCGTATTGTCCGTGGGAAGAAGGAGTCCTGAAGTTTGCTGGTTCTGGCATGTATTTCCAGAGTTTTATATACATGATCCAAGCAACCAATGTATGTTGGAGTGCGAATAATTTGCGAGACTTCGGTGATGAAACATGCGGATCTGAATTTATTTATTATCGTCCTTCTTCTAATGATTCCCACCCCAACTCCATAAGCATTTCACTGACGCTTTTCGTTTTATCGCAACAATTTTAAACGCAACGGGCTGCCCGGCGTTGAACCTTCTCAATTTCCCGAATGAGACCTTTTTCACTCGGATCCCATACGCTACATGCGTATTCTAAATGAGGTCTTACAAGAACATTTGATATTGAATTTTTTTTGAGAATGATACGAATATTTCTAAATTGTAAGCCGTTGATTTAATCTGGGTGTTTCTAATGTATTTCATCCCAGGCTATACAATAATTATAGGCAAGAACCTTTGCTCTCTAGTTTCCTTCTCGACTCCTGGGTGATGAGGTGGTTTCCAGATACCGTAGGAGTACCTTATGGCATAGTTTTTTTATGAAGAAAGGAGAAATCTTACACTTAGAATCCAAACTACCTCCAAATTCAACGCCCGGTGATTCCCTAAGGTCAGGATTAATTCAGTTTCTCAAATCTGATCGACTGATTGTGACTTGAATAAAGGAAACCAAGATTTACTCCAACTCTTTAGGGCCGGTTCTCCCAATGTAATCATCTTGTCAGTCACTCACCTGGGAATTCGGTTCCTGTTTCCAGATAGGTGTATTCAAATGTGCCATACGTTGATCTAAGTCTTAGGTTCTTATTTGAGCAGGATAACTAGGAAACAAATTAAGTCTTAAGATTCTTGGTATTGTCCGAATCAAAAAAGAAATAATCTTTCAACATCTCGATATAACTTTATTTAGACTCTGGACTTAAATAAATTTCGCTCCACATGCTTCAGACTAATATGGCCCTAAAATGAAGAGATAAATCAAAGGGAACTTCCGCATCGTGCTCCTAGTGAATTGAATTAATTACTAATATGTGTTAATTAATTAGGGGCTTCATGGTCTGGTGGTAAGAGTGTTTGGAACCACGACAGAGGACCCGGCTTCAAGACTGGCGTTGCCCTTGGCTACACTCCCAGTTTTGCCTAAACCGTGAGCCTCTTCGGATACCACGTTGTCCTGGGAAACCCAGCGGGGACAGGAATAGGAATTTTCCCCGCGTATCTTGTTATAAGTGCGAATTTCGCATGCCGCAGAGGGCTGAGTGCGAAGCGTGCTATCTATATCTTCATCGATAAAAACAGCCTTAGACCAAAGCCTACCTTCTACATCTACATCTACTTAATACCCCGCAAGCCGCCGCAAGGGCGTGTGGCGGGGGGTGTTAGGACACCACCCGTAATTTAGAAAAGAAAAAGAAAAAAAACCGCATGCAATAACCACAAAATCGTACATCCACAAAAAAAAAATGGCATACATTCATGAACACTTACACCCCACACACATGCAAACACTCAATCTACATCTTACATACACATGCACCTGAAAGTATACCTAACAGCTTTGCAGTGTTTAACTTTGTTCCGACTTGTAAATTCAATGTTTTCAATATTTCTAAAGTGACTTCGGTTTCTTACTATTATGATTTCTGATTGTTCGGGGAAAGAATGAGTATTTGTACCTATCTGTCCTGGAATCTATCTCCCCTCAGTGATACATAACCAAAAAAATAATGAAAACCAGCATTCCCACTATTGGTTAAAATTACAATGGATAAAGAATATGTACGCCATTGATGAAAAAAACTAATTGAACGCATTAATGAAAAGAGTTGCCAAAAGACCATCAATGTCTCTTGTAATTCATTTCAGTTAAATTTCGAGACTCTCAACAACCCGAACGGTATTAGGGTTAACCCTGTGAAATTTATCCATGATGGAAAGGAAACAAACTATGCAAATTTCACTTGAATCATTCAAGTGAAATTTGCATAGTTTGTTTCGTTTCCAACTTCGAGACTCTCGTTGAAATCAAACATGCAGAGGACAATGGATTTTTAGTTTTAGCAAACAAAACAATTGCAACGAATCGATTTAAGATGAGGTTCTCCTAAGTGATTTGAACGAGAGAATCATCGGTGAATTAGCACTACCCACTACGCATCTACGAAAACAATTTACGCTCTTATTCCTTTCAGTGACGCCTATTAGAGCGTCCGAACATTCACATCTATATCTCAACCCAGGTGCGTAGGCAGTGGTTCTCACATTACTGAGGTGTGTGGCGGTGGTTGTTAGTTCACTAGTGGTTAGTATTCGGCGTGTACCAATGAGCCGAATCATGGCCGACGTCCCTGTACAATCTCATGCAATGGTTTACCTTAATTTAATATCTTTATTATCTTTATTATGAGAAAAATCAACGAAATAGACAGTTACGACCATAATCTACTGGGGAATAAATAGCATTATTAATAAGTACAATCAGGATTATGCTTCCTAATCTACTTTTTCTTCCCGCTACGTACCTGCCTGAGTGTAGTGTTGGGTGTTACAAAGGTAGGGTACTTTGTCGTGTCGGTATTTCCCTTTTCTTTTTTCCCTTGCGTATCTGATAATCGCTCTAATATTTCTTAGTATATTCGAGATTTTTTCAGGGTTAGCGCGCTTGTTTATGTACATGGATTATATATCTAATTATGGTCTATTGACAGCGAATTCGACAGTTATAATTTTTCGTTTCCCAATATGCCAGGCATTCCAATGTATGCAACTGCCAGTCACTTGTGTATGGCACATGGCATGCCAAAAGCACTTGGGAGGAATGTGAATGGCTGGTACGGATGCACGCGTTCTAACCAATCTGGCATCTAATTTCTACTAGACTGACTAGAATTTCGAGGCAACTGAGTAAGAAACGGAAGATTTGCTCCCTGTCTCGAGTGTGAGAATTGCACGCGTTTCAATATTTCTTCGTAATTTTGGTTGACCTCTGCCCAAACAGCATTTGGTCTTTTTGGAGTGAATTGCGATCGTGCGATCGGGGAGCCAAAATTGTCGGAACGGAGATCCCCCCCACCTATGACTTTAGGAGCGGAGACGATGAATTGCATTTTGATGTGAAGGTAGGATTTCCCCTTCTTACTTTTTAATTCTGCATGACCTATCTTGTCATGGTGGAGGCCTGTCTTATAAATGATTGGGGTTTATTTTTATTCCCTTTTTTCATACAGCAAACAACTAATTCATTAGCCCGATTAACCCTTGTTTTCAATTAATTCTTCATTAGGGGTTAGGTGGTAGGAGAGACTCCACAGTCTCAATCTGACACCAAAAATAAAGGCGACTATCCATTTATTTATCCTTCATTATGTATACATAGTTGTATGTTATTTTATTGTTGTCTTACTAAATATTTTTCCTTTTCCCCTTCCTCTCCCACATATTCCCTTATAACTCACCCTTTTAACCCGGTGCTTGCACCCCCTGCCGCGCACCAATATGGTGGATCGCGGGTAATTTATGTCGATGTCGACAACCACTTTTGAAAATGATTCCAATGGTGGGGGATCATTAGTTCGACTCCAGGTGTGACGTCGGCCACACAGGCAATGGGAGTGCCGACCCACCCCCGCACGTGACCGCGGGAGATGGACACTCCAATCCGGGGACGCGGACTGACTCCGGCTTTAGTGGCGGCGGTCATCCAGTTCGTTCCCCGTGCGGTCAAAGTTCCCCGCTCCTTCCTCCCCTCTTGCCATTCTCCCTCTTTCAACGGAGACCCGCTCCGCACGGCACTCCCGGGCAGGAGGAAGAGATGAACATCTGCGCGCCGGATGGGCCCTCCCCCCCTGCCGAGGGAGGTAGGGGTGTGGGGGAGGAGAGTGGGGGGGAAGTGGGAGTTAGAGAGGGTGAGCCAGTCCCGCATTCCTACGCTCCGAGGCCTCCCTCGGGGCACTTGCGCCCGGCGGCCATGTTGGCGTTCCTTACCTGCCCGGGGTCGATGAACTTTGCGACCCAAGGGGCAGGAGTAGGGGGAGGATAGACGTTAGAACGCGTTGGGGGGTGCTGGAAGGGGTGCGTGGATCAGTCGCTCTCTCTCTCTCTGCAGATGGTGCGAGCTAACGCGACCTCATCTTCTCAGTCAAAGGCTGATGGACCAGCATCTCGTCCACTCAAGAACACATTGTGCCATATGTGCGATACGACGATACACCGACGTGGGTATGGACAATCTTAAGGAACTAAGCCATCAACAGTATCAGAAAAGAAAATACTATGTTCTTCCACATATGTGTTTGCAATTCTATCCATCCACAGTAATCAACCCGAAAGATGATTTTATAACAGGCGGAGTTCAACTAGGAGTAGTTGTAAAACTTACAGAAGATAAGATTTACGCCGCCAGGGTGGGACAATATTTTGTTTCACAAATTTTCTGTTAGCATATAATTGCTCTGATCTTATTATGGTTCGAAAGATGTTTAAATGTTCTTGGTTGGCCCTATTGGAGTAACAAATAAAAAAAAATATTGCTTTTATTCTATAACTGCATGAAATTTTGACAACATTGCGACCGAGAAAAAATCAAGTAGTCATATAACGTCCCATAACTACATCTACATAACACCCCGTAAGCTGCTGCAGGGGCGTACGGCGGGGGATGCTACGTTAAGTTACCACCCGTAAAATAGGATAAAACCCAACACCACGCACCATATTTGTGGCTATCGGGATATTTATGTCGATGTCCATATTTTTTTTGTTTGCAGAATCTTTCTAGCATTTTATCAATATCTTTTGGTTAGCCTGGTTTCTTTGTCCGTGCAGATGTGGATAAGATAAGAAAAATAGTTTCTACTACAGATAGATACAAATACTCGTTCTTTCCCCGGGCAATCGGGAATCATAATATTAAGAAACTAAAGTCACTATAGAACTAATAAAGACATTCAATTTACAAGTCAGGATAAGATAAAACGTTGCGTGGACATAAGGCATATTCGTAGGTACATGTGAATGTAATTTGATAGTATATATATTTGCGTGCGTCTCAGTTAAAAAGGTTTTAGCATGACTATATACGCGTTTGTGGGTGTAGATTGTCATGAATTTGTGGACTTCACATGCGATTTTATTCTGTTTTACGAATGGTGAGCTAACACCCCCCGCCACATGCCATTGCGGCGGCATTCGGGGCACCTTGTAGATGTAGATGTGTATGTTAGCAAATATAAGTTCATGAATTTTTTCTATGCTAATATTTTTGTCAAGATTGATACATAATTATTTATATATATATATATATATCACCTACATCCACACATATATATTATCCCACTATCCGCCGCAAGGGCGTGTGGTTAGGGAGTGTTAGGTCACCACCCGTAAAAGAAAAATATAACCGCATGCAAAACCAACACATTCACGCAAACCTACACCCACGGAGTATATATATTCATGCGAAAACATTCTCAACCCATACGCATGGAAAAAAAATGTACCATGAACCAACATACATATGCGTATACAATTGTAGAAAAATCTATTGAATAATGTAGACATTAGAATTGAAAAGTAAGTAGGAGAAACTCTACTATCACATAGATATGCAACTCATAGCCTCAGCATTCTAAGACTCTTTGGTCACTAAGGACCAATTTGATATATATAATGTATTCATTTATTATGCATAGTTGAATATGCCATACTGTGTTTTCGGTATTTTGAGGAGAAATAATCTTCAATAGTTCTTTTGCCGCAACATCGGTTTTGAAGAGTCGGTCGCCGGACATTTTGCAAAGTTTTACGTTGGGTGTTTAGCATATTAATTTATGTTACTTGAAATGAAATGTTATGTTTGGTGGGTAGGTAACTATGGTGGTGAAGGAGGTCAGGAGTTAGTAATAAAATTTGGGTTTTCTAAAGGTATTTTTGATATTCGAAACGGATTATCATCCGCCAGTGCCAGAACAGTCTGGGTACTCTGCAACTGTGCTGCGCCTTAAGACACTGAGGAATTTGGTTTGATGGCGTGGCAGTATTTGATTAGATCGTCCGATTAATCTTCGGTGGATCTTGGATTTGCATACCAAATAATGGCTGTGGGATATCCGTTAAATATTCAGTAGGTACAATGTTTTGCATGGTGGAATTTTGTATACACAGAATGTTGATGTTGGGATAGGAAATACCTTTCATTATTACCTTGAAGGCGTGTATTTCACGCGTCGTGCGGAGCCCAGGCAGAAGGCAGGTCTAACGTCACAAATCGAAATCGGCGCTTGGGTTGATAACAGGATTCGCAAGGAGTAAAAACTTCCCAGTTACCCTCTCGGACATTCGCAGCGAGGGCCACCAGCCCTTACCGTATCCCCTTTTCATTTTCACGAGTGTTATATAGCGGTGATTTCAATACTTGGGAGTGACTGAGATTCGGTGAAACATTAACGCAAATATAATACTCATACTTATTTAAACCCTAGATATTTGTTATACGACCCATTTGATGTGCATGACACAAGCCAATTATTTAATCCTTTTCCAATGTCTTTTAATAGATCCATATGGAACTCTTTACATGGCTCTGAAAATAATTCAACATTTTTAATTGAAGTTTTTTGATGTTTCAAAATTGAAAACCCCCTTTTGCTTTATATCAGTGCAAGTCCTTTGCATGTGGCGGTTGACGCTGCATTAACCATATTTTAGTCCTTTATTTTCACCAGCACTCATCAATGTGACAATTAAGTAAACCTTTCTTCATTAATTTAAAGGAATTACTTGAATTTAGGTGTAATTCTTGTTAATTAAGCATTTAGTTCATTAATTCATTAATAAATGCATCGCGAATATTTAAATTTGAAACATAAAGACTTTAATCTAAATCTAAAGATGTTTTAAATGGTGGAGGAGAGTGTCTTCTCAATCACTTTGATAACCACTTTAGTGTCCCAATTATAGAATCCCTCCAACCCTTCTCTCAAACTCAAAATAATATCTTCAGAGGAAGACGGATTGTGTCCGTCGAAATATCAAGAAAATACGTGTGAGTGTTCTCTTTTTTTGTGTTTCTATATTATGTGTTACTGTGTATTGTACTATATATATATATAAATACCCTACTCTCTATCCTTTTGTATATGATCCTGATAACAACTTTAGCTGCGTGGGATATCAAACTTATCGTCCTGTAGTCCTCACAAGATGTAGCCTTTACCTTTTTCGGAATAGGAACTAAAACTGATCTCACAAGGTCTTCCGGCCAGATACCTTCCTCATAAATACTACGAATCAGATAAATATGTATATATATATATATATATATATATATATATATATATATATACACATTCAAACACTCCGTCGGATGGGACGTTAAGCCGCGGACCCCTTGGCGCCTTTCGTAAAGAGTAGGCTAATGCCGACGCCGGGTTTCTCTCCACCCTTCATCCTTTCCTGTCCTTCCCCTATGGCGCAAATGACCTTAGCTGTCGGTCGCCTCCCCTCAAAACTACTACTACTACGAAATCCCGCCAAACGGCGAATAAATACTCATATATACAGAAACAGATATAAGGAAAAGGGATAGGGACACATATAAAGGACGAACACAATAGAGGTGGGGAAGGCGGAATCGAACGGATCACAAGAGTAAAAATATTTCCTCAACCGGGACTCGAACACCGGATCTTTCCACTTGCCGGGCGGATGCTCTTAACCACTTGAGCTATCGAGGATAGTCAATTTACCCTGAGATCCGTGGGTCTAAGCTCAAGTGGTTAAGAGCATCCGCCCGGCAAGTGGAAAGATCCGGTGTTCGAGTCCCGGTTGAGGAAATATTTTTACTCTTGTGATCCATTCGATTCCGCCTTCCCCACCTCTATTGTGTTCGTCCTTTATATGTGTCCCTATCCCTTTTCCTTATATCTGTTTCTGTATATATGAGTATATATATATATATATATATATATATATATATATATATATATATATATATATATATATATATATATATATTAATATATAACGCTTTTGAAAGTCTCACGGACGTGAATAATAATATATAAAATTTAGCACCAGTGGACACAGACAAAACACACAAAAAAGAGATTCACTAACTTTCGAATTTTCGGAGGTCGCATTCTCCTTAGCTTTTCCGAGTTCATCCTCACCCGCAACTCCTTTTCTTAAATTCTTCTTGCAAATCAAGGGCTGTGCCATGGGTAGCTGGTTCAGCCCTTCCTATGCAAACCTCTTTCTTGGTCTCGCAGAGAAGAAATTCCTGTTAAAACACCCACTCAAACCTCTATGGTGGCTCAGATACATCGATGATATCTTCCTCCTCTGGCCACATGGTACCGATTTCCTGAAAACCTTCATTTCCGACCTCAATGCTTCGTCCTATGTCTCCTTCAGTTGTACAGTTTCCTCCTCCCAAATCAACTTCCTGGATGTAAACACAACATTGATAAACCAAATATTTCACACCTCTGTACATATAAAACCCACTAATAAACAGCAATACTTAGACTATGATAGTTGCCACCCATATCACACCAAACGCTCCATTCCTTACTCCTCGTCCATAAGAGGACACGGAATTTGCAATGTCCCTGATTCCCTTGATAATTTCCTTTCAAATCTACACTGTTCCCTCCTCAAATGAGGTTATCCCGAATCCCTCCTGAACAAAAGAATCCGAAAACATGCCTGCGCTCCCAAACCTTCCTCCACCGCGGAACCCCACCCTCTTTTAATTTGCACCACATACTTCCCGGGCTTAGAATCTCCACGATCAATCCTAAAAGACCTCTACCCTATCGTGAAAAATCATAATGCCACCGCCAACTTTTTCCCAAATATCCCTCTGTTACTTTCAAAAGCCCCGCCAATCTATCCGATCTCCTCAAATCAACCAATCCACTTCTTAAATCCCCACCCCGTCCTAAAACCACTCCCACGCCAGGCAATAAACCCAGATGCAAAACATGCCCTATTTTCAAAACCAAAATCCCATCCCTCTCCCACCCGCTTTTTAACTCTCTCCTACCAATTCCCTCCTCTACTTGCACATCTAGCAATGTAGTGTACCTTCTTAAGTGCCAACTTTGCCCTGCCTATTATATTGAGCAGTGTACCACACCCCTCAATATCAGAATCAACAACCACCGAGCCTCATGCAAAAACTCTTCCCTAATTGATATGCTCCCTATCCCCAAACACACCTCCGAACACAACACTCCCTTTGATAAATGCTATAGTGTATCCATCATAGCATCCCTCCCACCCTCTGATCCTCCACTGGAACTCAAAACATTAGAGCAATCCTTCATCTGGCCCTTGGAGTCCTGGAATTGGCCAGGAATCAATATTAGGCATTAATTACCCTGCTCCAAACATATTTTCATCCCGCTTCCACCCCCATCACCTTCTAAATTTTCCCCACCCTTCTAACGCTGCCCCTCCAAACCCGTCCCTTCCGAATTCTCTCCCCACCTTCCCCTTCCAACCATCGCTCCAGCCCTCGTATTCCCTTCAGTTCTGTCCCCCTCTTCCTTGATAAAGGTGGCCACGATCACCGAAAATTCGAAAAATAGTGAGTCTATTTTTTGTGTGTTTCTGTGTGTTTTGTCTGTGTCCACTAGTGCTAAGTGTTATACATTTTATATATATATATATATATATATATATATATATATATATATATATATATATATATATATATGGAAAAGTCATCCTTAAACAATTTCGGTAATGCGATGGAATAACTGCCAACATTGTGTTTTGGTGGACTATCTTTAACATTCGGTTATCTGACTATATAATTCACCATTCGCTTTGTGAAATTAATATTAATAATCTGTTTAACTCAGAGTAAATGATTGCGCATGACTGGAATATATTTATTCCTTTAAGTTTGATTTGCTCAATACAGAGCATTTGCGCGGATCGGTGGTAGTGATTGGTGGGCCTCCGTGCGTGTGGAAGCAAGGGCATGAGATGATGTTCGGTGGAGAAGACGTTGAACGGAAAGGACGCCGATAGTCTTCCTGCACGCCGCGGGGGAGGGGGGATGGGGGCGCTGGGGGGGAATGGTAGGGGGGGCGTTGTGCGGGGTGGGCGAGGGTTTACTTGATACGGCGAGAGAAGAATAAAGGGATCCGGAATGAGGATGGGAATTTACTCGCGAGATAACGAGATCTTGATTCTCCCGATTTGGGGGAGCTCAAGAGATTGGCAGTTGAAAGGAGAAGATTAAGGAGTTGATTAGCGGCCGGCTGCCTCTGAACCGACGCTGAGTCCCCATCACTTTTACGGCGAGAGGGTTTTTAGGGATCCCGGCATGATGTTGCCACCCGAGGACTTTGTGTTCGGCCTATGAATTGGAGGGAGAACTGGAGGAATCTCAACCCGGCCCTTCTACTCCTTACGTTCGAGGCTCTTATGGCTGCTTGTCTATGGTTTTATAAAACTACTGGCCCTTTTTAATGTATTGAGAGGATGGTAATACGAGTAATATATACAGCCATAGAAATATATGAACTTTTTGATTGTTCGGAACGTTTTGGCAATTTTAAACGTTCTTTTTCAAGCATGGTAAATATTTAATGAATTCTTTTGAGCTCTTTTGTTTACGAGTATACATTATACCTTAGGCCATTCCCTATTCGGATGGGCAACGACAAAAGAGGACGCATTTTTTCAGGAAACTAAAGTATTTTTCACCAATCACTTCAATGACCACATATATATTTAATATTGCATGCTTATTTAAGCTCCGTCATTTTCATTTATTTTTTCGTACACGCCCTTTTACACCGGTGACTTCTAATTTTTCTTTCCATTACCTTCTTGGTCAACTCTTTCTTTCTAATCCATTTTTTTCTTTTCATATTTTATCTTTATTTTTACCTAATACAACTTCTTTTGCGATTGCCTTCTATTTTTATATTATACTTCAAATGCTAGTCCATATACATTCCATGTCTTCCACAAGGTACTCTCAGCCTACACTCAAAGACCCAGTAGCCACCGCGTTTGGTCGTAATTTATGTTCATTCTGATAAAACCAATTATTAGTGAAGGGCACCGGAAGCGCAACCCCCCCCCCCCCCCATCACGAAAAATGTGGCAAATATTTATTTGTGAGTGAAACAAGCCCACTATCAATGAAGATAGTGAAGCCCCTTAAAATTCCTTGATTATTAGTTGTATATGCTATTTCATACACATATTTCAAATTGTTACCAAATAACACTATATTATAAGGTTTATAACTGCTTTGCTTTAATATAACTTAATCCTTAATTTGCTTGTCCTTTATTCGTATGTTAAAATTTCATTTTTAAAATTTTGTACTGTGAATTAAAAATTTATAATAAAGGGAATTGATAGAAAATATCTAGCTAAATTTTATCATGTAAAATATTTATTTCATAAATGTTAGCATCAAACCTCTTCTCCCCTCGCTACAACCGTGCGTATGTCCCTTGTCGCGTAATGTATTAAAAATCTAATTAAGTTGGCCACGTTAGAAATTATGTCATCTTGAGTCATCATAAGCCTTTGCTTTCAGCTATCTTATTATTCGTGCCATGCATATAATAAGTTGAGGAGTGTGACAGGCCTTTGAGGGGAATTAGACTGGGAGCCACTTGAGATGCGAAGAGACCCAACGAGACTGAGATTCCTAGAAAGGTTGAAAACAAACGAGTTTAATGATACCTTTAAAGGAATTATTATGGCCCTATACTTCTTAAGTAGATCAGACCACAAAGGGTAGATGAGGGAGATTGATTCCTGTACAGATAGATTCACAAATTCTCACTCTTTCCCCGGACAATCAGGAATCATATTAGTTAGAAACGGAAGTCATTCTACAAATATTAAAAATATTTAATTGATAAGTTAGGACAAGATTAAACATTGCATAGACATAAGATATATTCGTAGTATATATAGATAAGATATATTGATAGTATATGTATTTTCATCCGTGTAAGTAATAAAGGTTTTTACATGAATATATACGCCGTTGCGGGTGTAGATTGACATAAATTTGTGATTTTGCATGCGGCTTTAATCTTTATTACGGGTGGTGATCTAACACCCCCCACCATACGTCCTAGCGGTGGCTTGCGGGGTACTATTTAGATGTAAATGTAGATAGTTGTAGATGCGTACACAAGTGCTGTCAGAAAACTCGAGTATTAAATCACGTATTCCTAACACTTCTTCCTTTTTCTTTCGAACAGCTTTTGTGGACTACTTGCGATTAATTTCCGAATCTTATGACGACCGCTCCTTTTACGTCCGACGCCAGTATGACTCAGTCCTAACCTCTTGGTCCTGTTCTTTAGGTTGGCATTCCAGGCACTGCGATAAAGTAAATACAGAGCAACCAAAATTGAAAAACTATTATCCTTAAAGGAAAGAGAAAAAATCATTAAAGCTTTCCACCTTCGCTTTCGGCGCAATTTGTTTGGCCACATTCCGTCTGGAGAAATTACTACTTTAGGACATTAAAATAGAATCTCATGCAATCAGTGGTAGCGCATACCAGTGAATAACTGGTACACTTAATTTGATATTTCAAATTTATAAAGACGTTCCGCGGCGATCGTTAATACAAATGGGTGCCCTTCACGCCTCCAAAGCAACCAACTTTTTTCGGATCAACCTCTGATTATGTTATATCTACAGATTTTTAAGAAAAAAATTTAAATACGGCAAAAATATCATGTTATAATTTGAAATGAAGTTGAAAACCTTCCATTTTGTCCTTTGCACTCCAATATCTTTATTCATCGATTAGCTTTCTTGAAACAGTACAAAGTTGTTATATAAATCAGTTAATCGCTTATACTGGGTATTAGATTACAGTTAAATTTGCCAAATACTTTTATTACCTAGGCGGGACTAATAATTTCCACAAGATATATCCATTGCCAATAGATTTGTTTGTTCAGCCTTCTTTTTCCTCCTTCCACTTGCCTACTCCGTTTCATTTGAGGGAATGATTTAATTAGCTTCTCTATCTGATGGTTTCCCCTTTATTTCTGCCATTTAGAGTGGAATAAAATGTATATTTAAACGTGACTTCAACCCTAACCATGCCCCTACCAACTTCTCTCCGAACAATGCCATGTTATGCCAAGGAAATCTCATCAAATTTTACAAGCTTGGCGTATATCAGTGACGACCTTAAGCGCATGCGCCTATCTTTATGACGTTAGCCCTACTAGGACTAATCATAAATGTGTTGCATATTTACACAAGATTAATAATCGGAGAGAAGCATATTTTACTGCTATTAACTTTTATTGTTATTACTTCAAGGATAATATTATATTACACGCGTATTTATGCTGTGCATGGCCAGTGAAGTGGTGCCGCCCCGTGTTATCTGTGGAGAGAGTCTCAGGGAAATTCAAAGGACGACCTTCGTTACACAAATGATTGCATGCCCTTGGAGGTGAGTGAGATCAGTTTTCGTCCATGCATTATACGCGGTATTGTCTTATCCAATCTTCAAAAGGGAAGACACGGCTAAGTACACGGACAAAACAAGGACTCTGGCGTGGAAGATAAGGGGATTTTTATTGCGAAGGGAGGTTTTGATAACGGAACAGTCGGAATTAACATTTGGATCACCATTTCCGCATTTATATCACTCAAAAACTATTAAAAAGAATACCTGAGATTTAATACGTAATTCAGTCAATTAGATATTATTTTTGTGATCCTTGGGACAAAATTTTCTAAATGCACATGCATAGTAACCTGCAAGCCACCGCAAGGGCGTGTGGCAGGGGTAGTTAGGTCACCAAGAGTAAAAGAGAATAAACCCGCATGTAAAACCCATGAATTCATACCAATCTACACCCACATAGTCGTACCTATTCACACGAAAACCTTTACAACTTATATACGCGTGAATGTACCTTATATCTGGGCAACGTTTAATCTTATCCTGACTTGTAAATTAAATGTCTTTAATATTTCTATGGTGACTTTGGCTTCTTACTGTTATGGTACCTGATTGTTCGGTGAAAGAACGAGCCCTTGAATGTGTATTTGCTAGAATCTATCTCTCTTTGCACGCTGGGAAGAAGAATCAGATAAAGCCCAAAGGAAATCCACCAGATTCGTTGAAAATAGATTTTATAGGAAGAGGAGTGTGACAGGTTTTTAGGGGAATTAGGCTGAGAGACTCTTTGAGATGCGACGAAAAGAAGGGAGGCTGAGACTCCTAGGAAGGTTCAGAACAAACGAATTTCACATTGACACTTAAGGAATTATTATGTTCTTAGCTAGATCACACCACAAAGATGAGATAAGGGATATAAATTCCTGTACCGATAGACACAAATACTCATTCTTTCCCCGAAAAATCAGGAATCATAATAGTGAGAAACCAAAGTCATTAAATAAATATTAAATACATTTAATTTACAAGTGAGGACAAGATTAAACGTTGCACAGACATAAGGTATATTCGTAGTAGCATGGGTTGTGTGTTGATAATACAGGGTTCGTCCGGAAAATAAGTGTACTGACTCCTGGGCTGGGCGCTCTGACGGGCTGCGATTGGAGGGGGGTATGTTGGCAAGCGACGCTGAAAAAGGCAGTCGGCTCTGAGCTGTGGTGTAGTGAGGAGCTCTGTTAACGCGAACCTCCACGCTCGACCCACGTCACGGAACGCGATGCCGAAGTTTTTGGAGCAGCGTTATTCCATCAAATTTGCGGTAAAGCTTGGGAAATCGTCTACCGAAACTGTCGGTATGATTACCAGGCTTACGGGGTGTCAGCCATGTCCAGAAACATGATCTTTCGGTGGCACAAGAAGTTCGTGGAGGGCAGAGAAGAGGTCGACGACGAGTCTTCGAGAGGTTCCCGATGATGCCTTCGCGGGAGCGTTCCAGGAATGGGAACGCCGCTGGAACAAGTGTATCGACTCACAAGGGTCCTATTTTGAGGAATATTAGATTAAGATATATAAAAGTGTAATACATTTTTTTTCCTGAGCTCAGTACACTTATTTTCCGGACGAACCCTGTATATATATTTGCATGTAAGTAAGCTATAAAAGTTTTTGCGTGCATATATTTGATTTAATGGGTGTAGGTTGGCATAAATTTGTTGATTTTGCATGCGGTTTTATTTTATTTAACGGGTGGTGACCTCACACCCCTCACCACACGCCCTGCGGCGGCTCGCGGGTCATTATGTAGATGTAGAAAATTGATGATGTAACATACGGGTACGAAATGTTGGTACAATAAGGATGCCATAATGATTATAAAGACCATTAATGGGAGTAATGCATTTTATCGTCTGATAATGATTATGAAATACAAGTATGAAATTATCCTGATGGACATTAGGGATATGTCATCAATATATAAAAAATTGTTTTATAATACCTCTTCATCCTTCTTTTCCTCCAAGGTAATAAGCATTTGCCGGTACTTAATTGTAGCAGAAGAACTATAGCCAAGCATCATCTTAACTCCACCTATGAATATTTCGTATAATTAATCGCTGAAAACCCTTTGGAAACTGACAATTACGAGTATATAAATAGTTGTAGAGGTAATTATTATTTAAGTATGATTTAAAATTCATACAATATATCTACAAAGTTATTCGTGCAATATTTCCAAAAAATATATCTTTAGAAAAATCAAAATCATGAAAGTCTAGTTAGAAATTCACTAATTCGCATGTGGACGCTTAGGTAATTAATATTGATCTCGGGGAACAACGGCACGGCAGCAAGTGCCAACGAGTATATTAACACAAATTTCTGCAGAAGAAGAAATTTATTTTTATTAAACCGAAGTCTTTAGGCAAATAAAGCGAAGATTTTATTTTACACGTGGGCTAACATTTTAATTCTTCGTGATGCAACCGAAATCAGGAGAGTTATACACAGAGTTGATTAATGATTATTTTTTTTTGGAAAATTTTCAGCGAGAGTCATTGGAAAGGAAGTGGGGTTTGGTATTTTTATCATCCTCCATTTCTCTACTTTACCAGAAAATATTATTCATTCCATTCTCGGATGACAAATATTCCTGCAGAAAAAAAATGATTATTAACGCGCCAGTAATATTTTTTTCCATCCCCTTTTCAATTCCCAACGGAGATGAAACAAAGATTTCTCCCCGGGAAGATCCTAAAACTTTTCCATGATGATTCGAAACATTCGAAATCCCCAAATTAATCGAATGAGAAATCAAGAGCAAGTATGGAAAAAGCGAAGAAGGAGGGGAGGGGGGAGATGGAGGGGTGTAAATACGGGCAAGGGTTCGGAGACCGTGTCGCCGAGAAGCCAGGCCATGGACTCAAAGGGTGTAGCATGTACAACTCCCATTGGGGAAATAATTTAATTTTTTTGTGCCGTCTCTTGGAAAATATATTACGAAAGTGTTTTTAATGGGAGAGGGTTTTGGGAGGAGGAGGGTTTAGAGTGTGCCAGAAAGAGAGGGAGGGAGGGGGGGAAAAGGGTGAGTGAGAGGCAGGAAGGGAGTTCAGGGGGGGGCAGCAACATGGGAGCGGAGGAGGGGATTGTGTTAACGACCTTTCATCGTCTCCCGAGATATCTTGCCGTTATCTTCTTAATTACGAGGGACTTAATTCCAACTCGAGGGAGGAGGAAGTAGGGGTGTGGGTTAGGGGGGTGAGGGAGAATATGGTTGTGGATGGTTGAGGGGATGAAGGGGAAAGGAAGGAAGTGGGAGAGAAAAACTGGGGAAGGTTTGTTTTCCACCGTCGCCACCCATCTCTCATCCCCTACTGACATCCCTTGTAACTGTTTTTCATGCACTCGAATATGCACGCTATTAAATATGTATACATATATATATATATATATATATATATATATATATATATATATATATATATATATATATATAAACGCACACACACATACCTTTCTGCTGCTACCCCTCGAACCCTGCCCCCACGCTCCCCTTTCCACGCCCCTCCGACACCACCCCCCGAGGCATTAACCCCCGAGCGACGAGATCCATCCCCGCCCCCTCCCCAATTCCTCCTTTTTAGCGCGCTCAACCCTTTCGTGGAGACTTTCGCGCCGCATCCCTTTCCTTCTCCGCCTCACCCCCTTGCCCACGGACCAACAGGGGTGTTTTCCCGAGGATCGGGTATCTCATCCGTCAGGCAACCAACACCCCTACTCCTCACCGCTGAGTTATCCAAAGGGAGTGTGGCAGAGGGTGTCCTCGTGGGGAGAGGACGGTTTTGTGTCTTCTTCTTCCATTCTGACGGGTTTTCTCTTGCATCTCCACTTCATCCCCCGCGAAGACGTTGAAATATGAAGATGGGGGTTTTTGCCGGGTTTAGTCCGGGGTGGAGAGGTGCGCGTTGGTGATGGAGGGTGGGTGAAATGGGTGCCAAGGGGTGTGAAAGTACGGGAGTGTGGTTGGTGTTGCTGCCCTTGAGGGTGAAATTCCCTGCCACACGAATTCTTGAGCAAGCCGCTTAGATTTTCGCGCGCAACGAAAGCAACGAATTGTTCCACTCCTCCTATTTTTCACTCCTATTCAATGCCTCTGCCTCCTATTCGTATTTCCCGCCACAAAGGTCGTCATGAGTAAAAAATAATATCCATCAGCCTTACACTCCTTTGTTTTGTTTTCCTTATTCCTTCGCACCCACGTCTCAAAATCATCCAATCTACCCTCATTCGCTTTCCACCAAGATCATATTTCAAGAATAGAATTAAACCACTTGAAAATACCTCTTCCATTAAAACTATACAGGGTTGCACCCAAAAGTGGTAGGACTGATTTTTTTACAAGAATTTTATTGACGATATACTTACATCGACTTAATAATCTTCAAAGCATGCTCCTTGAGCTGCTACACACTTAGTATAACGTTGCTCCCATTCTCCGTACGCCCGCTGGAAATTTTATTGGGGGATGCCGTTGATGACAATTTCTTCACTGTTTAAGCGTCGGTCTGTGTTCAGCAGTGTCCTCACTCTGTCCACATTCGTGTCGGTTCTTGCCGTCGACGGCCGTCCGGAGCGATGGTCGTCTTCAACGAGCTCCCTACCCTCTTTAAACAACTTGTGCCACTCAAATTCCGTGGAACGGCTTAAGGCAGTGTCCCCATTCGCCTGCTTGATCATATCGAGTGTCTCAGTAGCCGTCTTCCCGAGTTTCGCACAAAACTTCACGGAATAACGTTGCTCTAAATTCAGATTCATTTTGTTTTTCGACGCGGACAAAAAACTTGCTTCACTAAAAACGGTGTCCTCACTCAACGACAGCCCGCAGGCAACTGAGGTTGGTGTCGGTCTGTTGCTAAGAGCCCCCTCCACCTTACCCTGCCAGGCAGATCCCCCTCCACCGCTCCGTTCGTGCCAGAGAAAATCAGTCCTACCACTTTTGGGTGCAACCCTGTCTGCTTCTTTAGAATAAGCATTCAGCTCAAAATTATCCCCTCCTCCCCATTCGGTGCGGTACACCGAATATGTACCTTAATCTATCATGCTTATCCAACATTCTCTCCCCTATCGAAGTGTATCAACTTTCCATTGCCGCTCAGTTTTCTTCTCTAAAGTCAACTCTCCTGTTTTCTTCAATTTCCTTACTGATTATTACGAAAAAAAATGATTAGTGAAAAATAAAATTCAGCTAGAGTATTGGTTTTTATTGTGTTATTCTTCGTACCGCCTAAAATTGCCAAAACAGTGCGGTTGATTGCAAAAAGGCCCAATATCAGGTATGGGCTATGATTACACCAATTAGTCCTCTTCATCAAGACGGTAGAGACTTCACCTCCCCCGATGAGACTGGCATGGGACCCGATCTAGTGGCCGAGTCTCAACTTTGTTATGATAAATTTTAATTTTCAATCGTCCTTAGCTGAACTACATACCAACTGAGAGTTGTTTCTGAGTATATCCGGACTACGCACAGGCTTATGTTTATTGGAACTTCCTTCTAACCTAAACTCATCCATTTCCCGAATTTTATCATCACGATCCAAGCGACCAATTTGTTCCAGGACGCATAATTAGCGAGACCTCGGCGCGGAAACAGGAGGCTCTGAATCTACTTAGTAAGTTTAAACTAGCATTGAATCATCTTTCTTCTAACTATTCCCACCCCAATTCCAGGAGCATTTATGCGACACTTTTCGTTTTATCGTATGAGTTTCAAACAAAACGGGCTGCCCGGCTTTGAAACTTATCAATTCCCCGAATGAGGCCTTTTTCACTCTGATCCCATACACTACACGCATATTCTAAATGACGCCTTACAAGAGTGTGGTAACAAATTCTCCTTGACCTTGTAGTGAATCTTGCCAACAATGTGTCTAATAAATATAATTTTTTTGCTTACTTACCGGCAGATTGTGTGTACGTGGGGTGCCTCAAGTCGTTAGGTATAGTAGCATCTAGGTATTTTACTCTATCAACTGCTTCTAAGTTATCGTCGAATAGTTTGTAAACAAATCTCGTTGTTTTTTAAAAGAACTTTGCCTCCGAATATTTATTAAGTTTTAATGACAATCCCCACTTTGTACACGATTTAAAAATGCAATCTAGCTGCTCTGCTACTATTAAACGGTCATCATCCCCCTATATCTTCCGATAAATCACCGTGTCCTCCGCGAACATCCTAATCTTACTTTTCATTTCATGGTTCAATTCGATAGCAAAAATCAAGAAAAGCAACGGCCCGATTACGCTTCCCTGGGGTACCCCCGAGTTCACTTGTACGCTATCGGAACTAGCGCCGTCAAGGACTACCCTCTGTTCGCGCTCTGACAGAAAATTTTCAACACAATATATTGCGTTCTTGTTTATATCTGCGAACTTCAATTTATGAATTAGTTTACAATAGGGAGCCTTATCAAATGCCTTTTGAAAATACAAAAAAATCGCATCCACTTGCCTGACACCCTCACCCGATGGAAGTAAGCCATAGTGTAAGTAATCCTTATTGACTCTTGCGGGAGCGGGTTTTTCTGAACCCGTGCTGATTGTTATTTAAACTTATTTAAAAATTTATTAGTGCTCATGATAGTCGCACAGGTAAAGTATAATGACTCCGTCTCTAAAAGAGGGCTTGGGAAAAGAGATCTATATCTTCATAAATACCCCGCGATCCACCAAAAGGGTACGTGGCAGGGGGTGATATCTCTCGTCTTAAAACCTTTCAGTTCTATTACAACCATCCAGGATACCCTGAAAATCCTACTGAATAAAATTGAATGATCTTTTAAGGTAACCTTATTCCATAATATGCTATGCAGGATTGTAAAATATAAACTTCGTTGCATTATCGTCATTTAATGAAAATATTTATGAAATTATTTTGAAGGAAGTACCACTCCCGACATAGTTTTCTCCCTTGTGAGTGAGTGGTTAATTTATTTAATGAAAGAAATCTGGACGGCTGTCGTCTTCTTTCTGAAGACGACAGCCGTGCTGTCGAAAAGTCAAATAACAAATTGTGAGTGTCCTTTCTTTGTGTTTCTATATTCTAAAAATCTAAATCTGTTTTTACATATTTGTGCGTCGCCGAAGAGCGTTCCATTTCGAAGATATTATATATATATATATATATATATATATATATATATATATATATATATATATATATATATTAATGCCAGCCTACACCCATAATGGCGTATTACTTAACTACCGCATAGCGTCATTGTTGAACTTGTTTGTTCAGAAGTGTTATGAAATTCTAAGTCTCGCTTGCTCCTTTCGCTTTTCAAATGGTTTCATCAGATCAACCAGGCTGTCATCTTTCGGGTATATAAGCATCCTGGGAAAGTACGGGTAGCAAATAGAAACAAAACATTTCTCATCCCGCCCACCCAATTGCCAATATGAACGTATTTGATATTTGCGTATGGTGATGGGAATTGACCAGTGCGCTATGCAGTTAAGGTAGTTCGTTTAAATGCTATTATAATGAAAATGAGACTATGCTTATGATAAATAGATGAAAAACTGCGGCAATGTAAAATAATGCTAATTTTACGAATAAACCTACCTCAAGCTGGACAAATACAGATAATCTTTATGAGAAGGTTGACCAAAGAGATGAGGAGAGAACGAGATAGGCGATTAGGAGGAGGAGGGCCAACGTGTCCTCCCCATGTGTAGTCTTTCGAATGACGTCGACATTTCACGGAGTCATGCCCGATTCGCCGTTGACTTTTATTGCGATCGAGGCAATAATTTTAAACGTGAATGTCGGCGGGTTCGTGTTTCTCCTTTCATTCTCCAGACCGTAAATTCTCCTCCCCTCCTTGCGGACCCGTCCCTCGCGTTTGTGTGTTCAGTTCTCCTTTAATGAGCTGAGCCAACCTATCGCCGGGAAGTAAACTTCATCCAGCGATCCACTCAGGCATTCAATCACTAAAGCTAATATTGCGTTGGGGGTTTTCCGGGAGAGCCTTTTGTCGGCGGAAGATTTTGCATCGCGTCTCACGATGATTTTAATAACGCCTGCTCCCACGGCATGTGGTCTAGGCGACCGATTCGACGCTTGCATCGAATCTCTTCCGCGTTCCTTAGCGAGGCGAATAGTATTCAATTGGATGACGCAATGCAAACCTTCCATCGTAGATCGGGGTAAACGGTTGACCCCGGTTTATTTAGAATTTTGTCATAACCCATTTGAAATCGCAGTTATTAGTCGAAACCTATCTTCCACGTGAAGGATTGCATAAAAGCTTATATTACGTATGGTTTACGGTTTTTAACGAACATCACAGCAAGGTCCTTTTCCTTCATCGCTCCCAAATTCTCGATGAATGCCTTCCGCGCTCAAGAAAAGGGTAGATTAGCGGACTTGATTGGAGATTATTCAATAGACTTTTAAAGTGATTGAGAAGCCGTTGCAAAGATTAAGACCGCAAAGTTCATGCTTAGAAAAATTTAATTGTGAAGGGACAACACCTTGGCTTAAAGAAAATAGAGTTACGAACGAAGAAGCTAAAGCCGTTGGCAAAACACCCGCGTCGATTGTGGCACTCCAAGACTCAGTACGTCGTTGGAGTTGTAGACCAGGGTGGAATGGGTGAATATACTCTTAAGTCTGGTTGGAAGGAAGGCGGTTACCAGGGATGAATTAGAAATTTAAGATGAGAAATCACAATGCAACTAAGAAGAAAAGGCCAAGCGAAGTAAAATAAAGAGAATAGCGCACTTGTAAATCGAACACATCTTGAGACAACGCTACTCTGTCAGAAACATACGCTCAGATGTGGGAGATGGAGAGAATAGGTTCAGCAAGAGAGACCAATGATCGATAAAGATGTGCAAAACATAAGAGTTATCAGGAAATTAGAGAACTGGCATTGGATGGAGGCGAATGGAAAGCTGTTGTCCGACGGTCTTCGGATTGAAACAACTAATTCTGTATGAAGGAAAAAAAGAAATTTGGAAATGCTTTTCGTAAGTATTAATTTAAATTTCTCTTAAGATCGCCTTTCTCAGCGCCACCCAGGGCGAGGGGCGAAGGCCAAAGTTTACCAGAATTAGCCCTTTTCCTATGTCCATCGTATGCACCACGGGCACTACATATACGTGGGCCCATGCAGCGCGCAGAACGTATAACGTCCATCGTTGGTTATCGATAGAGTTTCAAGCAGAGTGAGATGGATTGAGCATTGCCATCAAAATGATTTAAATAATATTCAATTGAGGAAGGTACAATACTATGAACAATAGTTCTGGATCGGAGCACCTGGGAACAAATATCGGCCATTCATTGTAAGCAGGTAATTATGATTTTATCAACTAAAATCTGGATTGAAATTCGATTTCAGTGAAATTGTAAGTCCCTTAGGCTATGAGTGTGTAAAATTATTTTCGACCTTGTTATGAGTACTTGGAACGAAATCCGGTTTCAAATTTGAACGTATGGAAGTGGAAAACATACATTGGAAATTATGAGCATATGTAAAAGTAACTTTTCACCTAAATAGTACATCCAAATGCTAATAATTTTCGTATCTTTGCCAATATTGTCAGCCGCCATTAGGTTTGGTTCTCAGAAGCACCTAATGAAGGGTCATGGGAGCGATCGGGTAGTGGCTCGCATTTTTCTATATGACAAGAACACTTTTAAAATAGTGGTTTGATGTTTTAGCTTTTTCTAAACTGGTGTTGAGTTTTTACCCGTTGTTCTTTAAGGATGGCACTGCCGACATGTTTCCCGTATGCATGACCGAAACGCTTTTGGGTTATTGGTTATTTCTCTATGCTGCTCACCAAACGCTCTCATACTGGTCATCACATATTTGCGCTTATGTTGTAAGGTGCTTTTTAATGGCCATGGATACTCTGTCACCCCTGTCTCGTCTGAATACACCTTGATCTAAAGGGAGCACTTCACCGTCATTAACATCGTCCGTAAGCCAGCTCTCCGTTTCCAAAACTATGTTCGCGTCAATGTAGATTTAGAGTTACGCGTAGTGAATCCTGAGTTTATTTCATTAAGGTTAGAAACCGTCAAATAGATAATGCTCCAGAACTAGTCACATTATCTGAAGTGATAATGTCAGGACAAATTTGAGGGACTAATTAGAATACGCTAAGCATTTTATGAGACGCTTTACGTTTCCCTTCGAATAAATATTTCTCCGAGGAGGGAAAATCGAGAGATGGGCGAGCATCTTCCCAAGCCGCCACACTCCCGGTCCGTCCGGAACCGACTTCGTTGATTCCTACGATGAGACCGCTCTGCCCTCACTCGACCAACCTCCTTGCCGGTCATTCAAGACTCGGGAGGAGGGGAGAGCCTTTCTTCTGGTTCCGGAGACACTCACTCCCACTGATCCCATAACTGAATGTTTGAAAAGCCTTGGAAATACGAGGGTAGGCTGAAAACTAATCCACACATGCTTCTTGTAGACCACAAACAAAATGACCTTCAGAAGCACTTCTGGTGGCAAATGGAAATAACATTCCACCTTAACACGCATGCGTAGGTTTGAGGTTCTTACGTTCATCCAGTGTATTTTGAGAAGCGGAAGTATGGAGACGTGTTCTAGAGTTGTTTCAATGCGAATTAAACAGCGTGCTGTTATCGAATTTTTGCCTTCACCTCATCGTCCGAGGTGTAATGATTACCCTTGAGGCGTCTCTTGAGTTGAGGAATAATATAAAAATCTCAGGGCGCAAGATCTGGGGAATAAGGAGGGTTTTGTTTGTTCTCGTCTGCGAGACGGCGTGGCACACATCGTGCACAGATTTTACGGTATCCCAATTGTTCAATGATGAAACCGGCAAGTTCCTCGAATATTCCAATATGGTTTGCGATTCCGTTGTGAGTGATTCGCCGGTCATTTTGAATCAAATCTTCGACGAGTTTAGAGATGTCTATGGTCTGTGGCAGTGATCGGACGTCCCCTGCGTGTTTCATAACAAATTATGGCTTTTCCAGGCTCGCAACCACGAAATTTTACTATCCATCGATTTAAAGTAGACCTATCAACAGCATCGTCACTACAAACAGTGTTTAAATGGCAGTGAATCTCAGTAGGAGTCATTTTTTCAGCAGTTAAAAATTCGATAACAGCACGCTGTTTAACTTATGTTGACATAGCACACGTCTCAATACTTCCGCTTCTCAAATTATTCTGTATGAATAAAAATACCTCAAACACGCGCATGCGTGTTGAGGGGGAATGTTACTTCCACATTCCACCAGGAGTGCTTCTGAAGGTGATTATGTTTGTGGTCTACAAGAAGCATGTGTGCATTGGTTTTCAACCCAACCTCGTATATGCTTTCAGATTACACAGAATACGTTGTCTGGATATAATTCTTTCCTGCCTTCCCTGAAGGCGTAAAGTACCTGATTGCCTTCTTAGAAGTGGGTAGGGTAGATGCTCTGGAAAAAATGTGTAACGGATCAAAATTAATAGCGGAGCTAGTTTGTGAATCAGTCAGGGAGTGATGTTTAAAATGCAGATTAAATAGCCTCGGCATAAATTGGATGGACGTCCCCTTAGCGATGATGTTGAACTAGTGTTATTACCCCATAGCACTACGGAAGGAGAGATATTGAAGATAAAATTAGAACGATACGGACGAGAAAGGATCAAAATGCGTAACTTTGCTCGACCGTGTTAGGGTCATGTTCGGGTAAAAATTAGTCTGGTGTGTATTCTCCCCCTGCCACATACCTTAGCGTTGGATTGCAGGGTCCCCTAAATAAATTAACAAATAAATGAAACGCGGCGAGATCAATGCATCGGATTAAAATAGTCTGAATATCCGAGAGATACTTCTACTTCGTGTCGCCAAAAAATTACAATTCCCGAATTTCATGGTGGGCTTTCAAATCGTCGGCCTAAACGAAAAGTTACAAAAATGACCTTACCATAGTAACGGACCCCTTTTCCTGGGACGAAGGATTTTTAATCTCATCTCTGCGTTGCTCATAATTTAGTCAGTTATGTTTTATTAATGCGCATGTATTGAAATGTGGGCTACTGAGGGCGAACGCTCTCTGCCATTTTTCACACCATTAATGGCCACCAATCAGAAGATTGGTTTGGCATATCTCTCCGTCATTCATTTTGTCGACTTACCTCTTCATGCATGCGTATACATTTATTATCCGTAATGCCGGTATTCTCTTTCTTCTTGTGTCTCATTCGAGTCTTCCTCCACAGATTCCTCCCTTCAGTTCCCTCCTCCACAGTTTTTTTTCTCTGTCCGGCGACAAATATCCTTCGTTCGCGTTCTACTCGGATACAGAGCGTCCTTCCCGTTACAAACCTACGACTACATGTACATAATATCCCTTAAGCCGCCGCGGAGGCTTGTGGCGGGGAATGTTAGATCACCACCCGCCATCGACAAAAACCCAGAATAATTTTTAAAAATCAGGCAGGGGTATTGTGTAGATTTAAAATCCCTCGAAAGCATTACTTTTCTTCCTCATCTGCGCAATACACCTTGGTACAGTCACCATCCACCTTATGGTTTCATTATATTTTTTTTTGTTGCTTCGCAATCAAAAATGCCATAAGAAATTATTTTGAGATACTCTTTCATTTTTTTAAAAATACTACGGTGAGTCTCTTCCCCGTAGATCAATAGTTTATTCCAGTAGCAACATACATAGTTATACAACACTGCTATATGTTGATTGAGGGGATACCTGCTCACGCTTAAATTCCCCTTTTGTCTTCAATCGCCAAAGTTACTCGATGTGAGATTTTCAAACAGTTATTTACATAAACTCTCAAGTATCCAAAACATACATAATAATGCATTTGGAATAACACACTTAACCATTCACAGAATACACAGAACATTAGAATTCAGGCACTTCGAGTACAATTAGTACATATTTTCACAATAATCAGCACAAGTACAGAAACATACAACATAATATATACGGATAAAAATAATTTGTATCGTGAATGTATGATATATTTTGATTTTTCGCCTAGTTGTGGAGCACGTTAAATGGGAAAATTTACACTGGCAGTAAAATGTGTTAGATGTGTCTGCTTACATTGCTTAATTACCACTCATGTGACGAAGTCAAATAGGAGTTTACAATTGGTCTTTAAGCAGAATAATACTATTTCGCGCAATTTAATTTTCTTCACCGCCATGTTATGCCATATTTCTAGTCTTGTTTTTTCATGACGGATACATTCTTCAATTCTGTGTTAGGCGGTGTCCTCTGTTAAGCAGATATCACATAGGTTAGTTCTCGATTTCCCAATTTTGTGAAGGTAATTTGAAAAATTTCCATGGCCTGATAGCATTTGGGTACATTTGTGAGAAAGGTTGATTTTTAGTTTTAATCTATCGCAAATAACAGGGAAAATGTCCTTTGTGTATGAGCCTTTATCGCTGTTATCCCAGTCAGATTGCCACTGAATGATGGATTCTTCCCTCAGTCTCTTTTTTAAGACGTTTTTCCTTATACTAGTATATTGATTTTCATCAAGTTCAATATTGAAGTGTGTAGCCCTTTGTCCAGAGTCACTTCTCGGTAGGAATCTGCATTGCACCGTGCCAGGTGCTCGGCTCGATGCAGTTGAGTTGATAGGTGACGAGAGTCATCTATGCTCTCCAAAGGGTGCTTTCGATGCTCTTTCCCTTCCCGCTACTCCTCACCCTTGCTCTTTGTTTATCTGAGTCAAAAGCGCCTTGCGCGGGCATTCCGAAGAAAAAGGCTTTGAGCTTCGGAATCTATATCTACATCTATCTATGTCCACATCATACCCGGCAAACCACTGCGACAGCGTGTGGCGGGGGATGAAAGGGCATTCATCTTCAAACAGAATAAAACCACATGCAAAACTAAAGCATGTTACCTCCACACAAATATTAGTTCGTTGGTGCCACCTGCAAACCTTAATCGCACGAAGGAAAGTACTCACATGCAACAGGATTTAATAACAGAATAATTACTTACAAATCATGCTGTAGAATTGTTAAAGATGGGTCCATTAAAAAAAAGAATAGCCTGCAGGAAGAAAATGCAAGAAATCGACAAATATATATGTACACGAACCATTATAATTATCTCCTACGCGAATGCTGTCGGATCCATGAAGATCGCTAATGGCTCGAGGAAAAAACGACATTTAAAATATATCCGTTCTACAATGAATCATCCTGTTTTTACGTTATTGATCTGATCTACCATTGTAGGTGGGGTTGCCTGCAAATAGGTCTTCAACATCCATAGTTAAGTAACCTGCCTCATATTAACGCAGTAAATTCAACCAGTATTTAATCCTACAGTCAAATAGTAGCTACGAGCATAAATCTTCTAATAGGGTCGTGACACTGCTCCCTAGTTCATCACAACTTTTCACAAACCTAGCTGCTCTACGTTGCACTCGATCTAGTTCCAAACTTAAGCCTACTTCATGAGGACTCGTATATACATATATTTATTTCCTTTTTTTAATAATATCCCTGATCAAGTTGAGATTTCAATGTTATTCCATTTTGAAGTTTAAAGTTATTCCCTTAAGTTTAGGGAAAATAAATTCAATGCCTGTTTCTATTGTGAACCAATAATAATGCAATGTCAATTTTTCCCCAGGGGTTATACGTTATTTTTATGTGAAATTCTAATACCAACCCATTTTTTTGTGCTTCAAGTACTTTAAATCTTAATAATTTCAAATGTAAAGGAGAAAGTCAAAAGGTCATCATTGGATGGAGTAGTGTGATATTATAGTTTGTACAGTTCATGACGGTTTTGGAGAACTTCTAATTTTAACAACTAACCGTTTTACGACGGTTTTGTTGCAATGCTCTTGGCGAATGCAGAAAGATAGGCTCAACAACCGATTCTTCGGGGGAGGGATCTTTCGGGTGAGGGTAATACGAGTAAGGTGGGGGCGGCGGCATTAAGTGAATTGAGCGCCAACATTATATCCGTGCGCAGAGGTGTGAAAGGAGCCCTAGCTCGCGTATCGGATGAACATTATCGTGTTAATGGAAGAGCGACTCGCGCGCCCCGGCCGATGGAAGTTGGCGATAAGGGGGCGGGGGATGTTTGTGGGGGGAGAGGGGGGATGACGTGGGTGGGTGGCTCATTGTTGGACCGGATGTTGGGGATGGGGGGGAGGGGAGTGAAAGGGGAGGGGGATTGGGTCTTACTTCCTTGCACCCCCAACCCCTCACCGTCTTATTTCACTCGAAAAAGATTTAGATTTTTCGCTTCCTGCCGAAACAGTAGCGACGAGTCTGCTATGAGCAGGTATCATTCTCGTCCAATATTTCAATGCTTGGAATTCATTTTGTACAATATAAATTTCATATTATAAAATAAATATTTATATCGGTTCGTATCGTAAGAGTGGATCAGCAGTTATTTACTTATTTATTCTTAGTCCGAAAACAGCTCTTTTTGGCCTCTTTTATCGAACTATTAATAATGATAACAATGGACACGATTACGAACACCCAAGCCCTAGGTGGAGGAAAACCAACCGAAGTGGGAATCGAACTCACGACCCTCGAAATGGCAGAAGAGGACTTTACCCCGCCGCCACCGGGGCCAGCAAAAATTTCAAAAGAAGTTAAAAATTAAAAAGTTAATTTGTAACAAAGAGATAATCTTTCAATTAACAAATACTTAATTTACAAAACCTTTTCATGAAAGCATATCTCTGACTTTACTGTATAAGCTGCGTTGTTTTCCTTTAAAACGATTTTTTACTGCATTACAAATCTCCGGTTTCCACCATTCTTTTTTATATTATTTTTTTCTCTTATAATTCATAGTCTTTAGGGTGCATCCTTTTACTCAATGTCAAAACATATATATTTTTTAATTTGTTTATTAGAATTTTTTCGTCACATTGTTTACCTACATCCCCAGCTTGTCCATGAAATGTTAGCTACACATTCATAGTATATTATTTGCATTCCCATGTCTATTATGAAGTCCCCACTGCACCAAATATGTGGAGTAGCAGTTTTTTATGCGAGGCGACCGACAGTTAAGGTTATTTGTGCCATTAGGAGTGGACCCAACGTCGGCATTAGCCCACTCTTGTTGAACCGACCCCATAGGGCCTTGTGATAGGTAGCCAGGGCACCAAGTAGCCGTAGGTATGTTATATTCACCCAATGGAATTAAATTGCAGTCGAGGTTCCTATGGACTTAGATTTTAAAACGAGGGAATAATTCTAATTCCTAATTCCGCGAGACCATATTAAAAGGAGAAATCGATTCCCATGGGAACCGATGCATGAAATCGTTCTTCATCGCATATCTTGATAATAGAAAACTCTTTCCTTTATTATTTTATTGTTTTGTTCGCTTGTTTTCTGCATTTCTTTCTTCCGAGGGGGTTCATTAGCAACGACTGTAATTAATTATATATGTTAATGAAAAATTGTCTTTGTGAATAAATATTATACAAAGTGAGAAAGCCTTTCATCAGATATTCCGAGAAGATATTCATCATCGTGGGCGTCACAGTCCAGCGGTAGAGCACTGAGCTATTGACTGAGGGTCCGAGTTCGATTCCTGAGCACGTTCAGGGCCTCGCTCAGGCTTTACCCAGATCGTGTGATTTTTCGGATAACCGATCTTCCCGGGAAACCATAGCCGACGGAGGGAAAGGAGCTGGCCCCCGTACTCGTATTTGTGAATTTCTCATGCTGTTGGGCTTAGTGCCGGGAGGCAGTATAAAAAATAATGAGTGGGGACCGGGAGATTGGTAGAGTAGAAGAAAAATACGAACAAACCAAAACAAAGGGATCTCGGAAGGTGCAAACGAAACTATAGGAACGAGCAATAGGATGAGGGACAGGAAATAATGGGTTAGAGTCGAGATGATTGGGAAAATAGATAATAGATGGGGTTGAAAAAATATAAATACAGATTTGGGTGGAATTCCAAGGATGCAAATAATAAACAGAAGATCGATACTAATAGCAAGAAAGATGCATAGTGGAGATTGCGGAGTGAATGCAAGAAAGCGTACATAGAACGGGTGAAATAAGTGCGCTTTGGAGAAAAGTAAAGGAAAAGGAGGAGGTGCTGGGCTGTGTTACTTTCTTTGCCTGCTTCTTTGGGGGCGGAGTTTATAAGTAACATGTCCATGTGATAGTAAATAGTCCTTCTTACTTTTCAATTCTAAATCGCCAAGTTATTGGATAGATATTTACTAAATTTGCATGTTCATGTACATGTTGGTTGATGATATATATGTGTTTGCATGCGTATGGGTTGAGAAGGTTTTTGCATGTATATATACGCCTCTGTGGTTGTGGGTTTGCGAGAATGTGTTGGTTTTGCATACGGTTATATTTTTCCTTTGCTGGCCTAACACCCCCCCCCCGCCACACGCCCTTGCGGAGGCTTGCGGGGTATTATGTAGATGTGGATGTATGAGGAAAATGAAAGGCCGCGTACACTGTTAAGGACACGCCAGTCAATTGCTAATTGGGCCAGGAAAAACTCGAGGAAGATGGGAAGATTACATAGAGGTGCTGAAGACATAATGACACTAGACCAGCTGGCTTAGACATGGAAAGAGAACATGAATGTGAATACGCTTCGGACCAGGTATACTTGATTGCGACATAGAAAAGGCATTAAAGGGCATCGAAATGAAATAAGGCTGTGGATATAAATAAAATTTATGTAAAATTACTCAAGAAAACAGGAAAACGTGGGAAGAAGAGTTTTAGAGGTCTGTAGAAAGGGAGGAAGATTTTGTCAGTGTAGTGTAATTTCCTATTCCAAAAGAGCTGAAGGCAGACGCAGCCGATGATTGTAGGACAATACTTTATTCAACGTGAGGAAAAGTGTTACTCAGCATCATCAACGAAAGGATTGAGAGTGAGGCTGTTGATTGCTTAATCAGATTGGGTTCAGGAAGGGGAGGAGCAAGCGTCACGCAATTGCAGTAATGAGATCACTAATGGAAATGAACATTAAAGTGAAAGGGTAGAGTGTGAGTAAAATTAATAAGTAAAAGTAGGCCTTCATTTTTCATTGGAATTTCTACAGGCAGGGAACCACGAATTAACCTTAAGTATTTATCACAGATGAGATATTTAGACGCTGAAGTTTACGCTGTGCGAAGTTTGCGTAATATATCATTTGATTGGAGTAACAAGAGAAAGGAATTGGAAATGGTCTTCTCTGTGTAACTTGATTACTTTTTGAAATCATTGGCATGTTTTCCTATGAAAATCTTTTATGCGTTATGGGAAGGTGTTTATTAAAGGGAAGTAAAGGTATCTTATGTAGTTGGATGAAAATAGTTTTAAATTCTTAACCTCTCTCAGGAGAAAGTCTTCGGATTAAATGAACTCCGGTGTCGGACATCTCTTGACTTGCTTCGTGTCTGTACTAAACATGTAAGTACTTAACCTTTAACCATAATTCAATGTATCAATTACGGTATTGTGAAGAAATTTCTCGATAGCCACTGGAGACAAGGCTGCTTCAGGCCGGATAACTTGTCACGGATGTAACGGTCGTTCGATATCACCTGTAACATAACGGAGATAGTCACGCTCTATATGCCCGTTAGAATTTTTATTTCTCTCTCAAAATAGGTACTTAGCCATATCAGAATACTTGTACAATTACATGGAGAATTATGTACGAGTGCATACGAGAGTAATTTCCGAGGTTTTTGTAATAGAATAGAAATAAATGAGTTACCTCGGTGAAAAAGTTTTATTTTCAATATTGTCTCCCTGTACACTGACGCACTTGGTACACTTCAATGTCTAGCTCCCATCTCCAAAACTACATTCCTTCTGGTCTAAAAATAACCCGTCTACTTCGGCTGTTAGTTCTTTGTTTGAAGGGAATCTCCATCTACCGAGGAAAAGTTGGGCTTTGGGAAGAGATAGAAATCTGATGGAGCCAAATCATGCGAATAAGGTAGGTGGGGCAAGAATTCGTATCTAAGTTCACATATTTTTGCCATGGCAACGGCACTTGCGTTCGGTCGTGGATTCTCTTGATAAATTATGACTTTCATCCTTGCCAAACCTGATTTTTTCGTATCTTTTGCTTTAGTGGTCCAGGAGGTTGGCGTAGAATTATCCAGTAATTTTTTGACCATTGGAAGTATAATCTATCAGCAGAATCCCTTTCGCATCCCAAATAACTGGAGTAATCACCTCTCCGGCAAACTGTTTTGCCTTTGCCTTCTTTAGTGGCGGCGAATCAACATGTTTCCACTGCTTTGAGTGCTGTTTTCTCTCTGGGGCGTAGCATTGGACCGAAGTTTCAACTCTGGACACAAACCTGCGCAGGAAATCTTATTGGTCGCTTTTTAAACGGGTCTAACATTGTTCGGAAATTACCATCCGGAAGCGTTCGTAATTGTAAATAGTACTTTACGTGTTATTTTCACGGATTTTATTTGGTGTTGAAATTTGTGATTACAAAGCACTACCTTGCTGCTTGAAAAAGCTTCGGAAGAGATAATAAAATGGAAGCTGTAATATTATTCCCTTTCTTGTTTCCCACTTGTGCTATCATAAAAAAATGGCATCAGCTTTTATCAAAGAGATGTACATACATATATTAGTAATTTTCGCTACGCCACAGTTTTGTGACAAATCGAGTGGGTTAATAATAAAATTTTATGTAATTTGAAAATTCAAGACATATCCTTGATTTAAAAAATATCAGTCAAATCCTTTCATTGACGTTGGAGACAGTCAGATTTTTCAGGAGGCATAGCAACCCTAGTGTTAGATTGCGTCGTATCCAGCTTTGGGCGTTGACCCTTGACAATACCAACCGGGCTCTCCTTTGACTGACGCTGTAGCAAATGCACCGGCTGCAGGTGCGCAGGGCACCATGCAGCATAGTGTGTGTGTGGGGGGGGAGGGGGGGGAGGCTATCGGCAGGTGGGAAGTGAGTGGCGGAGATTCCTCAGCAGACAGCGGGGTGGACGGAAGCATGGGGCACTGACTCGTAAAGCGCGCGGTTGAACATCGGCGAATTAAAATCCATGAGACGGTATTTCATTTTGTTCATTCCGAGTGAAACCATCAAACGGCTGAAGAACATCCGTTTTTGATTTTTCCCTTGAAGGATGCATTTTTGTAACACCTTATTCAAGCAAATAAAAAAAAATCCAGCTTATAGATGGAGAAGAGATCTCAGGCCCGTGGCATAAATGGTCGTGGTTTATTTTGTTTCCCTTTTCTTGCATAACAAATAACTAATTTATTAGGTCAAATAACCCTTGTTTTCAATTAAAAGTTTCCTACAGCATGTATACAAGTTTACACGATATTTGATAGTTTTTTTGCTGAATATTTTTTTTTCCTTTTCTCTTACACTCTCATATCCTCCCTTATCACCAACCCTTCCCACTTGGTGCTTGTACCCCCTGCCACACACCTTTTGGGTGGTTCGCGGGGTGTCTATGTCGATGATTCTAAAACCTAGAATTTTCATCAAGATGACGTCAGCAAAAATCAGCACCATTTTTCCTGCAGTAGCGGTGAATGAATGAATTGAATGAACTCTTTTGCACTTACGTGCTTTTATTAAAAATTGGAGGAGACCTTGTTATCATGGAGGCCTGTCGTAAAAATGGTTTTGGTTCATTTTATTCCGTACTTTGCAAAAATATCAATTTATTCATTAGGTGAATTAAATCTTCTTTTGAATCAAGTCTTCCTCCACCGTATGCCCAAAATTTCACTGCATTTCTCGCTTGTCTGTTCGCCTCTCAAGTGGCTCCCAGCCTAACTTCATCAAAGGGTCTGTCGCGCTTTTCTAATCATAACATTTTTTCACGAATCTGGCGGATTTTCTTATCTAATTTAATTCCACAAATTTTCTCTGAATTGTCAATAGGTGTCTGTACTAGCTTAGCATTACTACTAAAGAGAGAAATGAAGAAAGTACTATAGTTCCGACATATTAGTCCCCTATGTGTATAGAAGAACAGAGAGACTGGCATTAATTAGTCTCATTGCCTCTCCCCATTAAGGGACTTCCACCTCAGTTTCCCGAATTGCCACGTGACATGCTTTATCCTCGTAATAATTTTTGCCCAACTCATGCCTTACGAAAATTCCCGTTGGAATACATTTTGTCCCAGGCATTCTTCTATTACGGTTTCTCAGAATTGGCTCTCAAAGACGGACGAACGGACAAACAAGCTCGCCAAAAAAAAAATGGAAACTGAGAGATGTCCACGTATTTCGTGCGAAACACAGGATTGGTGAAAAATGGGAACTTCTTTGGTTGTGCTTGGACCGGAGATTGAGGGACGAATCGTCCAAAACCGTTACACATTGTAAATTACTAAGATGGCCCGAGTCCACGTTCAATTTCTTGCCCCTTCCTCCCTCCCCCACCCCCTTCACCCCCGTCTCCCCAGAAGGCGAGAGCGGACGCAACGAATCCGCCATTCATCCTGCCTTCCTTCCCTTATTCCCAAGACGCGTGACCGGCCCACCCCACCCTTCCCGCCCCCCGGTCGGTCATCCGCCGGCAGCCGCCCGGTCACGGGCCCGTGGACGCGCCGCTTGGAGTGTGATCGCTGCCCGCTCTGACGTGCCCTCCGATCACGCTCCGAGGGGTCCCCCGGGAGAGGGAAGGGGGGCACCTGCTCCTCTTCTTGCCCCACATCTAATAACTGCCTTCCTCAGCGCCCTCGGAAGGCCTTCGCGACCGATTCTCGCAGTTCCACAAGTGCAGGGGAATAGTCTTTCGCCTCGGAATTAGATTCCCCCCATAAGATGAACGATATCAATTGCAAATGAGTGAGTTTGATGTTTACTTAGGTCCTCTTCATATTTATTTATTCTTAAAGGAAAATAGATACAATCTAGAGAAAACCCACCAGATTCATCAAACATTGTTACGGTAAGACGACGATTGTGACAGGTAGGTTCTCAGTTCACGAATACACCCGTTGATGACTCCATGCTACTCATCAAAGAATTCATCTCGGAGGAATTTTCCCGGAATTTGCAGAATTCTGCCTCAGGAACTCATTTTTTCTTGGGAATTATAAGTAGTTTCAGCCGAAGGAAGGTGCGCTACTGGGATCACCTCTCTCTCTCTCCTGTAGTAGTTGACATTTTTATGGATAATTTCGAGCAGAGGGCAATACAGTCTTACCTAAAGAAATCGTCTTTTTGGATTCGATATGTCGGTGACACCTTCTTCATCTGGCCACACGGGAAGGAAGAACTAGAATCGTTCCTGAAATACCTAAATCAGCAAAATCCTGCCATGCAATTACCATGGAAATTGGACTGAGTGCTGTACTGCCCTAAAGATGTGTTGGAGAGAAGAAAATCTAATGGCAGCCTTGGACATGCATTTTATCGCAAGAAAACCCGCACCGACACGTATTTCATCGTGTCTACGCCATCTCGGACGCCAAATCACTCGCATCAGAAAAACAATGCCTGATCTCAGCGCTAGAGAAAACGGATACCCAGAACATACGAAGAAGGACCGCAAAGAAAGAAAGGGAGCTGGCGGAAAACGGGATTTTGTCAAAGAAACAGAGAGAGGAGAAGTCTGAAAGGGAAAAACCGTCAACATATGATCCCACCCCGTACGTCGCCGGAACGGCTGAAAAGATAAGTTCGCTCCTACCGGAGCATAGTGTAATAACTAGGTTCTCCACCGTAAGAAAAGGCTACGTAAGCGGAGATATGAAGATTCGGTGTGGAGAATGGTGGAAGGAATTTATAATTTTTTTAAATTTAAAAAAAGATAAATTACGCAATAAAATAGCAGGCACGACGTTGGAAGAAAGAAAACTTAATTTAATCGCATGCATGAAATTATATATCGATGAGTGAAATTGCCATTTTTTAGGCTTGAACTTTAAATGAAGGATATTAAGTGTGGTTAATAATATACGAATGAATCTTCCGGAACATTCTTTAACTACATCTGGTTCGTTGTTTCTAGATGCTCCCACCCTAGAGTGGCTTCAATCTTCAGAGAGTCTGGCCTCAGTATTCAAATTTCTGTAATAAATATCTTTCGTTTACGATTTATAACGGAGTGATTGAAATGAGGAGTCAAATCACACCGCATTCCTTTAATTCCTCCGTATGCCTTACCCACCTCGACCGGAAAGTATAAATGCAGATTTTTTAGGCCAATTCATTTAAACTTTGTGACTTTGGAAATTTCGAAATTTCATTAACGTAGATTAACGTTCATGTTCGTCACAGCAAATTGAAGCTTCAATATTAATAGGTGAAAACATTTTTATTACCTAAAGGAAAGAATTTGAATTCTTTTTTAAAAAAAACAACGTAATGTCGTTTTATATGGTTTTTCATATATCCGTCAAAATTATTTGCCGAGTTTATTCTATCAATTTTTGTTTCAAGAATTGTTCATTGTTATAAATACAGGTATATAAGGAATTAAAAAAAACATTTTTCATGATCGCGAAAGTTGCTGCACCTACGAATCCATTTCCTCCCATACTATTTCCTCGGCAAAGCTTGCTCAGAGTTTTCCAGGGCAGTTTTTTAACATTCGCTACCTGTTTACGGTAAAGAAATGGCTATTTAATCGTCCCACCCTTGGCACGCTCTCCATTCGACCCGATATGGCCGAGTCGACCAGTTTTTGAATTCTTGCTGAGCCAAATTTTATCGGGTGACGTGAAATGCTTCCCGCAGTTCGCTGGCTCGGGTTCGTGGTGGTGCCTCCGCTCGCCCCGGACCATCCCTCGACCCCTCCCCCTCCTCCGATCTCCACCAGCCGACTGATGATTACGTCGTCCCCCGTCCACGTGTCCTTCTCTCCCCATTCCCCCTCACGCGAAACCGGTCAGATTTCTGCATCTCATGAAAAACACTCACTTAAATTTCAAACGTCAGTTTACGTTCAGGCACTTTCCGCAGTTTTATCTAATTGCTGACACTCAAATTGAGAAATATGAAATTATTCGTCATCATTAAATGACGCTATGTTTCAAAGTTTCTCCCATAGGATACACACCTTTCGTTTGTTTTCAATAATGAATCAAATTAAGCCCTGGGACGAACATAAAGAAAAATTAATTGCTATTTTTATGATAATTGTTGCACATGCTTCTTAATTGAAGGAGTAGATTCATTTCAAAACATAAAATACTGCCTACCGTTTTTCTTGCCTAAAATGCCCCGTTTTGAAACGTTAAAATTATTTCATAATTATACAAAATTTGCTTATTAAGTACCGTTTAAGTTAAAAACAATTCGTTGGCTACTATTAAAGTTGTAGGAATCTGTCTATGTGTTCCAAGTTTTCGAAATGTATTATCAAACCTCTGCACACTCTTAGTTACAATGCTTAGTTATTTTTAATGATGAAATTTTTTTAATTTTGAGAAGTATTAAACTGATACCACTTACATCAAGACGGCTTTCGCTTTTGCTCCTTTTCTTGTGTTGCTCGATGGAGGGAGGGAGATTAAGAGAAACATTGCGATTGTTCCAAAGACTAATTCCCATTTTAAGCAAGCTTTTTGAGATATAATTCTTTTTCATTGGGTTAATGTAGAATTCTTAGGTTTGACATTTTCTCTGATAATAATGGTTCTAGTCGATTTAAGTGGTGACGGAAAGATTCGAACCTTCCAAAATAACCAATCTCAAATATCACACTCAACCATTGCTCTGTTTTTTTTTAACATAAAACGTTGATCCATATTTTATTTTCGGAATACATTAATACCATATCTACAGTTACAGAGCAGAGTGCTCTTGCGATTTATCACTTGGTATTAAGTGGAAAATTTCCACTTTTCATCTCCGATACTATAGAACGGTTCCACCACACCACACCTGAGTCTGTTATTTACATATCTGCAATATTAAAATCATCATAGGATTTTCATCAATTCATCATGGCTACAAGCGGAAAGGTTTTGAGTTTTAGCTATTAAAAATAGTTTAAAATAGGAAAATAATCGAAATTAATATCATTGCCAACAAAATGAATATCTCTTTGAAAGATACGAATCTATAAATTTCCTAAGAAAGGTCATATTATCAATATATAATGCATGATACATACATTAGAAGTTTATTACTCCCTATTTTAAATGGGGCTCATGATTTAGCATAAATAAAAACAAGTATTTTGAAAAGCACAAAATTTTCCGTATTTAAAAGCAATCGCATTAAAATATTAAAAATTACTATTGAACACCCGTGCTAAAATTAATTTATATTTATAAGATATTTCATTATGTTTCCCGCAAAGAATAATCCAGGAATTTTGATTAATTAAAAGTACGTTACGAACGAGACTAATAAAAAATTAATTGGCTCTGTAATCTGGAGGAATTCGGATATGAAGGCCGCTCGTTATACTACTTGGAAGAAAGTGAACTGAAACGAGTTGTTTAATGAATGGACTGCATAAGGCTGCCACTATCTTTTTTGTCAGGGGCCTTTGGTCTATTCATAGTTAACGAATCCGAGAGACTCCATTTGCGCAGGCCACTACGAAATTATGTGGCCTTAATTGCTTTCATGAGCAGGCCATGTTTCCACAACTCACCCTGGCGTCCGCCAACCACGTCTGAAATTGGTGCATTCGCTCAAGGGGGTCGGGTCGCCGGGGAAGAAGTTCTCGGGTGGATGGACATGTGTGTGTGGGGAGGGGGAGTGGGTGGGGGGTAGAAGAGGAAGCGGTAGCGTAGAATTTTATTTGCAGGACAAAACGAGCATCGGAGCGATGAGGGGAAGCAAGCACGTTTCTTTGTGCTCGAGTTACGAGGGAACGGCTTGGGAGTGAAGGACAGCTAATCACTTCCTCCCGAGGCGACGACGCTCCCGTGGAGGGCGACTCCCCACCCCACCTGCCCTCGTGTCCACACCCACGTCACACACACCCCTGCCCCGTGTGGAAAAAAAACCTAGACCTCTCCATGTTATTCGTATGAGAGTTTAGGGGAACGTAATCTCTTAGTACCTTCATTCTTCGAACAAGCGGATTAGTACGAGGGCTGTCCAATAAATACGCGAACTGAGGCCATAAAAAAACTTTATTTTGCAAAATTTAGTCTATACATCGATTTTGTCCCCTTCAAAGTACTCTCCATTCGTTGCTATGCACTTATTCCATCTTCTTTTCCACAGTTTAAAGCACCCTTGGAAGTCCTCGGCAGTTAGACTTTTTGGTTTTCTCGTCTTTTCTTGCTTTATTGTGTCCACATCTTCCCAGTGATGTCCCCTCATCACATTTTTTCATTTTGAGGGAATAGGAAAAAGTCGCAGGGGGCGAGATCTGGCCAGTAAGGAGGATGATCAAGGATGTTGATTGATTTTTTTGCGAACAAGCGAACAATCAATGCTGAATGTGCAGGTACATTGCCATGGTGAAGGATCCATCCATCGCCTTGAATTCAAATTTGGTCAAACACGACGCACGCGATCTCTCAAACGCTTGAGAGCTTTAAGGTAGAAACTC
>NW_027286083.1:22500-27500 GCF_022747635.1 Hetaerina americana
TTTAATCTGAATAATTATACATGAGAAATGCTACCTTGCATTTCGGTGATCAAAATTACGTAAAAATCGAATTGAAAAATGAAAATTTTTATCCTTGGAAGAAAAACGTTGAAACTTCGCACCGTGAATGTGAGTACGAAGAAAAAAAATCCCAAGGCCTAAAACTTTTGGAAATTGACATGGTTCTCCAACGCGGAGTAAATGTTATGGCTGGTTGAGAACCGACTTATCCGGAGCGAATCCCATCTGTCCACGGTGACTAACACGGTCAATAATAAGAACGGCTATTATTCCTTTACATGAAAGCCGTTTCCATGAGGATATCACTACCTTTTTATTAAATAAAGGCAATGAAGGGAACGTACAAGTCCAAACAAACGATTAAAAATTGCTTTTTTTTTTGGATATTGCGAAATATGGGCGAGGGAAGGGGATATTTCCATGCCTGGCTTATAATGTCGAGGAAAATGAATTAAGTGTTAAGTAACGATATATATATGTTGAAAGGTTGACTTGGTTTGTAACTGATGTAACGATTTTTGCAATTCTTCCGGGAAAAAATCCGCAAGTGAAGCGAATTTAATGCGCAAATTATTCGCTGAAAACGAATAAATTACTTGGAAAAATTTTCTAAGTGCCGATTAATAATAATAAAGTAAGAAGTAAGGGTAAACTGGGAAGGACATGCAGAGAGAACGTAATCTTTGGAAAATGGTCGAAAATTTTCTAAGTCCCGCAAAAAATCGGCGTTTTGGACCAGTCTTTTTGCCCAGAATCTCCGAAAAACACCGGCGATTGCGCCATTCTGAGCAATGTCCAAGGGGATCCCAAAATGATTTTGACTTATATGTGGAGTATCGCATTGGCGAGTCCAACCGGTCAGCAAATGGCGAGGAAGTGATTCGGGGTTGGTTCTCGGTCTCTTCGGATCTCGCCCACCTCTACCTAGTCCCTTTTGGATTTGGAACACGAAAGTATAAATTTTCGGGCAAATACCGACGCCATGCGGGTTGCCGGGAAACCCCCGGTCGATTCCCGGTGTCGAGTGGGCTCGGAGTCGGTGAAAATTGAACGTTCTCCTCGCGAGAAAATCGAGCTAAGCGTGGTCCCGGTGGGTGATTCCGCCGGGAACATAGCCCATGCAAGCTCCCTGGTTGATCCTGCCAGTAGTCATATGCTTGTCTCAAAGATTAAGCCATGCATGTCTCAGTACTAACCGCTTTAAGGCGAAACCGCGAATGGCTCATTAAATCAGTTATGGTTCCTTGGATCTTACCCACACTTACATGGATAACTGTGGTAATTCTAGAGCTAATACATGAAACTCGTGCCTCGACCAGTGATGGAAGGGGTGCTTTTATTAGAACAAAACCAATCGGTCGGTCTTCCGTCCGTTGCCTTGGTGACTCTGAATAACTTTTGGCTGATCGCACGGTCTGAGCGCCGGCGACGCATCTTTCAAATGTCTGCCTTATCAACTTTCGATGGTAGGTTCTGCGCCTACCATGGTTGTAACGGGTGACGGGGAATCAGGGTTCGATCCCGGAGAGGGAGCCTGAGAAACGGCTACCACATCCAAGGAAGGCAGCAGGCGCGCAAATTACCCACTCCCGGAACGGGGAGGTAGTGACGAAAAATAACGATACGGGACTCATCCGAGGCCCCGTAATCGGAATGAGAACACTTTAAATCCTTTAACGAGGATCTATTGGAGGGCAAGTCTGGTGCCAGCAGCCGCGGTAATTCCAGCTCCAATAGCGTATATTAAAGTTGTTGCGGTTAAAAAGCTCGTAGTCGGAGGTGTGTCTCGGACGGTCGGTTCGCCGCTTGTCGGTGCTCAACTGGCCGGTCCGGACGTCCTGCCGGTGGGGTCCGCGAGGCTCCGTTATCCTTCTTTGGTCCTCTTCACCGAGTGCCTTGGTGGGCCGGCACGTTTACTTTGAACAAATTAGAGTGCTCAAAGCAGGCCGTTGGTCGCCTGAATACTGTGTGCATGGAATAATGGAATAGGACCTCGGTTCCATTTTGTTGGTTTTCAGAACTCGAGGTAATGATTAATAGGGACGGACGGGGGCATTCGTATTGCGACGTTAGAGGTGAAATTCTTGGATCGTCGCAAGACGAACCGATGCGAAAGCATTTGCCAAGAACGTTTTCGTTGATCAAGAACGAAAGTTAGAGGTTCGAAGGCGATCAGATACCGCCCTAGTTCTAACCATAAACGATGCCAGCTAGCCATCCGCCGAAGTTCCTTCTATGACTCGGCGGGCAGCTTCCGGGAAACCAAAGCTCTTGGGTTCCGGGGGAAGTATGGTTGCAAAGCTCAAACTTAAAGGAATTGACGGAAGGGCACCACCAGGAGTGGAGCCTGCGGCTTAATTTGACTCAACACGGGAAACCTCACCAGGCCCAGACACCGGTAGGATTGACAGAATAAGAGCTCTTTCTTGATTCGGTGGGTGGTGGTGCATGGCCGTTCTTAGTTGGTGGAGCGATTTGTCTGGTTAATTCCGATAACGAACGAGACTCTGGCCTGCTAACTAGGCGTCGGAATCTATTATGCTTCCGACGTAGCTATCTTCTTAGAGGGACAGGCGGCTCCTAGCCGCACGAGATTGAGCAATAACAGGTCTGTGATGCCCTTAGATGTTCTGGGCCGCACGCGCGCTACACTGAAGGAATCAGCGTGTCCTCCCTGGCCGAAAGGCCCGGGTAACCCGCTGAACCTCCTTCGTGCTAGGGATTGGGGCTTGCAATTGTTTCCCATGAACGAGGAATTCCCAGTAAGCGCGAGTCATAAGCTCGCGTTGATTACGTCCCTGCCCTTTGTACACACCGCCCGTCGCTACTACCGATTGAATGATTTAGTGAGGCCTTCGGACTGGTGCGCGGCGCTCGCCGCCTCAACACCGGTGGCGCCGATGTTGCTGGAAAGATGGCCAAACTTGATCATTTAGAGGAAGTAAAAGTCGTAACAAGGTTTCCGTAGGTGAACCTGCGGAAGGATCATTACAGCTTTCGATTATAAAATCGTAGCTTTGGAACGAATTGGTGAAGAGAAAAAGGGACAAAGAAGGCGAGCAGTCGGGTGCCCGGCTTTCAAAAGCCGGCTTTAAAAGACACACGCCCAACTCGCTCGCAAAGAAGGGAAAAAATTCCCAGTTTGTATGTTTCGATGAAACGAATTTTTTACATAAAATGAAATGAAAGAAAGAAATTCTAAACGGTGGATCACTCGGCTCGTGGATCGATGAAGAACGCAGCTAACTGCGCGTCGAATTGTGAACTGCAGGACACATGAACATCGACGTTTCGAACGCACATTGCAGCCCTCGGATTTTGTTCCCGGGCTACGCCTGGCTGAGGGCCGGCAATTCAGTTCGCGAACGGAAACGTTTGCGTACTGGGGCGACGAGCATCCCTCGCTGGGATGGATCGTCGCCCGGATTGATAGGGGGCTCTGCGGGAGATTGGGCGAGACCCGTCCCCGCCGGTCGAGGTGAGACGCTTCGTTATTTTTTGACGGCGTTCGCCTGCGGATCGGTGGGGGCTCGGTTATTACTCCCTCTCCACGGGCAACTATATCATTTGGGCCGACCTCAGAGCAGGTGAGACCACCCGCTGAATTTAAGCATATTAATAAGCGGAGGAAAAGAAACTAACCAGGATTCCCTTAGTAACGGCGAGCGAACAGGGATCGACTCCAGGGCCAAAGCTCGCGCCCCCCGCGGGGCGCCGAGCGCTGTGGCGTTTGGGAGCGTCCAATTTCCCGAGGGGCGCCGGAGAGTCCAAGTCCCTCTTGAACGGGGCCACGGCCCGGAGAGGGTGCCAGGCCCGTGCGACCTCCGCGCTTGCCTCCCGGGAGGGGCGCTCCTCAGAGTCGGGTTGCTTGAGAGTGCAGCCCAAAGTCGGTGGTAAACTCCACCTAAGACTGAATACGGCCACGAGACCGATAGCGAACAAGTACCGTGAGGGAAAGTTGAAAAGCACTTTGAAGAGAGAGTTCAAGAGTACGTGAAACCGTTTGGGAGTAAACGGGTGGTACCCGAAATTTCGAAAGGGGAGATTCAGGTCTCGCCGGCGACGGGCGAGGGTCGCTTGACGGATGGCGCGCCGGCGGGCGGGGGGTGACCCCCGTCACAGGCGCGTCACCCGGTGGCCCTCGAATGTTCGTCGTCGGTGTGACGCACTTCTCCCCGAGTAGGACGTCGCGACCCGTCGGACGCCGGCCCCAAGGGCCCGGGTGGAGTCCCGCCCGCTCTCGAGCGGAAAAGGACCCCGGGATCCCAGGCCGGATGTCCGACGGTAGGAAGCGAAAGTCGACGCGCCGCAAGGCGTCCGGCCCTCCGCGAGCACCCTCGGGGGTTAGGGTTCCGGACCCGGTCCGATCCCTTTCCCACCGTGGGGCTGTCCGCGAACCGTGAGGTGTCCTCGGACGGCGTCGAAAGTTTCGAGTCCGCGACGCTACGGCTTGGATGGTCCACCCGACCCGTCTTGAAACACGGACCAAGGAGTCTAACATGCGCGCGAGTCGTTGGGTCGGACACGCTCCGCTAAACCCATAGGCGCAATGAAAGTGAAGGCCGCCGTTCCGGCGGCCGAGGGAGGACGGGGTCGTTCGCTCGCTCCGGCGGGCGTCGGTCCCCGCACCCCCGGGGCGTCTGATCCCTCATTGCGAGGGGAGGCGCACCCAGAGCGCACACGTTGGGACCCGAAAGATGGTGAACTATGCCTGGCCAGGACGAAGTCAGGGGAAACCCTGATGGAGGTCCGTAGCGATTCTGACGTGCAAATCGATCGTCGGAGCTGGGTATAGGGGCGAAAGACTAATCGAACCATCTAGTAGCTGGTTCCCTCCGAAGTTTCCCTCAGGATAGCTTGCGCTCGGAGGAGAGTCTCATCCGGTAAAGCGAATGATTAGAGGCCTTGGGGCCGAAACGGCTTCAACCTATTCTCAAACTTTAAATGGGTGAGAACTCCGGCTTGCTCGATTTATCGAA